>NC_057801.1:574433204-574733204 GCF_018294505.1 Triticum aestivum
AATTTATCCGCGGATAATATGTAAGTCAAACAAATACTTTTTTAAATCATCCATATCTTTTAAACCGTAACTCTGATTTGAACATGTTATATATGAAATTTGATTAGAAAAGTATGTAGAATATGAATATGAGATTATTTTTACCTATTAAATATTTTTAATATTATTTTGGAATATATTTAAATCAAACAAATGATTTTCTAAATTATCCGTATCTTTTAAACCGTAACTTCGATTTTAACATATTATATATGAAATTTTATTAGGAAAATGTGTGGAACCTAAATATGATGTTAATTTTACCTATTAAATATTTTTAAAATATTGTTTTGAAAGTAAACTTATAATTTCAAGCGCAAGATCCGTTTTTCTTTCGTACCGGCGGCGATCCGGATTGCAAATAAACACCCCAGTATAACCATATAGGTAAAAGAAAACATCAATAACTACACATGCATACCTCTGAAAAATGTCACAGGGGAAAACAACAGATTTTTCATCGCGAGAATGAAAGAGAGAGAGAGAGAGAGGCCTTAGGATTAACCATATTCAAACACTTTTTTTTGTTGTTTTGTGTGAACACCGAGGCCATCGCCGGCGAGGGTGAGAAGGAGGATAAGCGCAACACAAATATGATGCCTTGCAAATATAAAGGAGATGGACCTATTGAGTGATGGTTGTTGGGTTAAGAGTGTGTGTTACGTTTTTTCTCCCGTCGAAACGCACGGGCTCTTTTGCTAGTAATTGTTAAAAAAAATTCCTTCAGAAACAAGCTGAATCAGAAAGCAGCATTGCTATAGCAACACGTGTGGTAAATTGCAACGTATGCCCAATCTGGAACCATCTCCTAGTTGTCATTTTTTATAACGCAACGCTCATGTATACACTCATCCATGCATATCTTATTCCTATGAGCACCTTTGAGACTGAGTCGGCACATCATCCTGAGATTAACGTGCTAAACACTACTTCGCAGGTAGCATTCCAGTTCAGCTCTTTCTTAGAGAGACAATTGAGCTTTGTTAATAACCGCCAGCCTAAGCGCAATCATTGACCCCTGTGGTAATCCCGTGCGACCCATTGGTCGGAGGCCCGGAACCCGGCAATGCATAGGTGTCGCCACATGCCGTGGTGTAGTGGAAGCCCTCCACCTGCACGCGCCGCCCATCTTCTCCGCACACGACAACCAGCACAGCATGTGCATGCACCTCGTCATCCGCACGTCCCAGCTCACGCATGTTTCTGCAAAGCCAACAAGTACTATGGCCGTGCCACCTCGTGAGCCACCGCCCGCCGCAGCGCAGCTCGGCGCCGTCCGGCCGATTTGTTCGCGGGCGGAAGGCGGGACGGAGGTGCTCGGAAACACACACGGACACGGGGAAGCGGCTCTGTCGGCCCCTGCTCCCCGAGCGACGTCTCACCAGACGGGCCTCCCGCCCTGCAAAACGAGCCGAAAGCTTCACGTCCGTGCTTTTTTGTCCACGGGGCAGCGGCTGTGAAGTGTCGCTGTGGACCGTTGTGCGCGTGCGGTTGCATGTACTACTACGGTAACACCCAGCTCACGCCAACTCTCTAGCAGAGCAATTTTGTGGGGGATTCGGAGGGTGGAGATGCGCGTATCAAAGCTGAAATTGACGGCTCCTCGTCGTTTGCTTGGATGTGTTTGGTTGTCTTTTTTTGCCACAAAAGAATGTCTTTGGTTCTCGCTGGCCTACTCTTTAAGAGAGCTTTTATTTCTTCTAGAAAAGAGAACATTTATTACCTTCCAACCAAAGACCATATTCATATTCTCGTCCCCTTAGCTATAATTAGACAATATGTAATTAATTTACAATCACAATTGATAATAGTTTTTTAGAATCACAACTGATAATAGTTGTATTATAGTTTGATTTGGCCAGTATCCTTATCCGTTTTCTAATTGAGGCATGTGTTGTGTTGTATCATAGCATCTACGACCACGATTACAAATCCGGCGCGTCCGTGGCCAGTGGCCAATGGCCAATCAGTACTCAAATTCTCGCCCGCACAACCGCATACCTCATATCCTGCATCATATATCCATACTACGCATGCGATGTGATGAACTAGTCTATGTAGCTCAAACAACGAACAAAGAAATAGGCATCAAACGGACCATGAAATGCACATAAACCCACTTTACGTCATCCAAAAGATCACCATGATTCATCGCCGGATAGGTTCTAAACTAAAACAACTAAACAATGATAATAGTTAGCGGAGGATGAGTGTCCTCACCACTTCCTCGCCGGCCCTTTGCCCTTCCTGACGTCGGCGCAGCTGTAGGCACCCACGGCAGGTGGTGGCTCGTCAGAGTCGGAGTCGTGGTCTTCCGAGGAGGAATATGAGATGACGAGCAACCCCTTCATCCGTCGGACGGTACAGTCCTGCTGCCACTTTAGCTTCGCCACCCTCGTCGCCGGAGCACCTTGACGTTCTTCCTTTGGAGTCGGCGAACATCCACCTCCGCCATCGTAAGCGAACGGTGGTAGACCCAATCGAGGAGCCGCTCCTCCTCGTCAAGCATTGCCGGTAATCCGCGGTGACGGCGGCAAACGTATTGCTCTGCCGCGTCCCTCTCCCTTGATCGCTGCCTCTCGCGATGGATGGTGCGCGCCTCCGGTGGGCGCGTCTGCGGGGCTGGCAAAGCGGATACTAGCACTCGTCGCCGCCCTTGCAGAGCAGCGGCTCACGGGAGAGGTGGACGACGGGCCGAAGACACAGACTGAGCAGCCCTCGCGGAGCTGCGCGCGGGCCGGGATGGGCCAGCTTCAGCGTCTGCGCTGCGCCGGTGAGGAAGCGGCGACGGGGCAGATCCGGAGCTGCCTCCCGTGTTTTACCGCTCCAGCGCAATTGGGAGGGCCAACTCCTCGTCGAAACGGACTGGATCAAAACCAGAGAAATCGGAGGAGGGGAGAAGAAGAGACAGAGCGAGAGTGGAGTAAAGTGATCTAGGGTTTTTGAATTGGGGTTTTTTGTGAAGAGTGAGTGGGGTCAATGGTTGGTCCGGCTGACGTGGTGGACGCGTCCGGGCCGCCCCATATCCGCCCTGAAGGAAATATGCCCTAGAGGTAATAATAAAGTTGTTATTTATATTTCCTTATATCATGATAAATGTTTATTATTCATGCTAGAATTGTATTAACCGGAAACTTATTACATGTGGGAATACATAGACAAAACATAGTGCCTGCCTCTACTTGACTAGCTCGTTGATCAAAGATGGTTATGTTTCCTAACCATAGACATGTGTTGTCATTTGATGAACGGGATCACATCATTATAGAATGGTGTGATGGACAAGACCCATCCATTAGCTTAGCATTATGATCATTACAAGTTTCATTGCTACTGGTTTCTTCATGACTTATACATGTTCCTCAGACTATGAGATTATGCAACTCCCGAATACTGGAGGAACACCTCATGTGCTATCAAACATCACAACGTAACTGGGTGATTATAAAGATGCTCTACATGTGTCTCCGAAGGTGTTTGTTGGGTTGGCATAGATCAACATTAGGATTTGTCACTCCGTGTATCGGAGAGGTATCTCTGGGCCCTCTCGGTAATGCTCATCGCTATAAGCCTTGCAAGCAATGTGGCTAATGCTTAACATTCGATGACGATTTGTATTAAGAGTTATGTGTTTTTCATGACCAAAGTTTGTTCGGAGTCCCGGATGAGATCACGGACGTGGCGAGGAGTCTCAAAATAGTTGAGACATAAATATTGATATATTGGAAGGTTATGTTCCGACACCGGAAAGGTTTCGGAAGAGTTCAGACATTTTTCGGAGTACCGGGAGGTTACCGGAACCCCTTGGGGGAAGTAGTGGGCCTTAATGGGCTTTAGTTGAAAGGAGAGGAGGCCCGCAGGGTGGCCATGCCCCCCCCTTGGCAGGTGCAAATTAGACTAGGAGGGGTCGGCGCCCCCCCCTCTTTCCTTCTCCCTCTCCTACTCCTTCCCTCTCTCCCCCTCTTGGAAAAGGAAGGGGACTCCAACTAGGATTGGGAATCCTAGTTGGAGTCCCCCTATAGGCGCGCCCCTCCTGGCCGCCGGCCTCCTCCCTCCCTCCTCTATATACGGGGGCAGGGGGCACCTCAAAGGACAACAGACAATCTCTTAGTTTTGTGCGGTGCCCCCTCCATAGTTTAACACCTCGGTCATATCGTCGTAGTGCTTAGGCGAAGCCCTGCGCCGGTAACATCATCAACACCGTCGCCACGCCATTGTGCTGACAGAACTCTCCCTCGTCCTCAACTAGATCAAAGAGCTCGAGGGACGTCATTGGGCTGAACGTGTGTTGAACACGGAGGTGTCGTACATTTGGTACTTGGGTCGGTTGGATCGTGAAGACATTCGACTACATCAACCACGTTAACTAAACACTTCCACTTTTGGTCTACGAGGGTAGGTGGACACACTCTCCCCTCTCGTTGCTATGCATCTCCTAGATAGATCTTGCGTGATCGTAGGAAAATTTTGAATTACTACATTCCCCAACAATGGCATCCGAGCCAGGTCTATGCATAGATGTTTTATGAACGATTAGAACACAAAGAGTTGTGGGCGATAATAGTCATGCTTCTTACCACCAACGTCTTACTTTGATTCGGCGGTATTGTTGGATGAAGTAGCCCGAACCGACATTACATGACTGCGTTCATGAGACTGGTTCTACCAACGTGCTTTTGCACATAGGTGGTTGGCGGGTGTCTGTTTCTCCAACTTTAGTTGAATCGAGTTTGACTACGATCGGTCCTTGTTGAAGGTTAAAATAGCACACTTGATGAAAAATCATTGTGGTTTTGATGCGTAGGTAAGAATGGTTCTTACTAGAAGCCCGTAGCAGCCACCTAAAACTTGCAACAATAATGTAGAAGACGTCTAACTTGTTTTTGCATGGCTTCTTGTGATGCGATATGGTCAAGACATGATGTGATATAAATTGTTGTATGAGATGATCATGTTTTGTAACAAAGTTGCCGGCAACTGGCAGGAGACATATGGTTGTCGCTTTATTGTATGAAATGCAATCGCCATGTAATTGCTTTACTTTATCACTAAGCGGTAGCGATAGTCGTAGTACCAATAGTTGGCGAGACGGCAACGATACTACGATGGAGATCAAGGTGTCAAGCCGGTGACGATGGAGATCATGACGATGCTTCGGTGATGGAGATCATGAGCACAAGATGATGATGGCCATATCATGTCACATATTTTGATTGCATGTGATGTTTATCTTTTATGCATCTTATTTTGCTTAGCACGGCGATAGCATTATAAGATGATCCCTAACTAAATTTCATGGTATAAGTGTTCTCCCTGAGTATGCATCATTGCTACAGTTCGTCGTGCCGAGACACCACGTGATGATCGGGTGCTATAAGCTCTACGGGTGCAAGCCAGTTTTGCACGTGCAGAATACTCAGGTTAAACTTGACGAGCCTAGCAGGTCGAATGTGAATCATATAGTAGATATGATCAACATAGTGATGTTCACCATTGAAAACTACTCCATCTCACGTGATGATCGAACATGGTTTAGTTGATTTGGATCACGTGATCATTTAGATGACTAGAGGGATGTCTATCTAAGTGGGAGTTCTTAAGTAATATGATTAATTGAACTTTAATTTATCATGAACTTAGTCTTGATAGTTTTTGCATGTCTATGTTGTTGTAGATCAATGGCCCATGCTACCGTTCCCTAGAATTTTAATGCGCTCCTAGAGAAAGCTAAGTTGAAATATGATGGTAGCAATTACACGGACTGGGTCCGTAACTTGAGGATTATCCTCATTGCTGCATAGAAGAATTACGTCCTCGAAGCACCGCTAGGTGCAAGGCCTGCTGCAGATGCAACTGCGGACGTTATGAACGTCTGGCAGAGCAAAGCTGATGACTACTCGATAGTTCAGTGTGCCATGCTTTACGGCTTAGTATCAGTTTGCCAAGTTTTGAACATCATGGAGTATATGATATGTTCCAAGAGTTGAAGTTAATATTTCAAGCAAATGCCCTAGTTGAGAGATATGAAGTCTCCAACAGGTTATTTAGCTGCAAGATGGAGGAGAATAGTTCCGTCAGTGAACATATACTCAAAATGTCTGGGTATCATAACCACTTGACTCAGCTGTGAGTTAATCTTCCTGATGATAGTGTCATTGACAGAGTTTTTTAATCACTGCCACCAAGGTATAAAGGCTTCATGAGGAACTATAATATGCAAGGGATGACAAAAACGATTCTCGAGCTCTTTGCAATGCTAAAGGCTACGGAGGTAGAAATCAAGAAGAAGCATCATGTGTTGATGGTTAACAAGACCACTAGTTTCAAGAAAAGGGGCAAAGGGAAGAAGGGGAACTTCAGGAAGAATAGCAAGCAAGTTGATACTCCCGGGAAGAAGCCCAAGTATGGACCTAAGCCTGAAACTAAGTGCTTCTACTGCAAAGGGACTAGTCACTGGAAGCGGAACTACCCCAAGTATTTGGCGGATAAGAAGGATGGCAATGTGAAATGTATATTTGATATACATGTTATTGATGTGTACCTTACTAATGCTCGTAGTAGTGCCTAGGTATTTGATACTAGTTCTTTTGCTCATATTTGCAACTCGAAACAGGGGCTACGGATTAAATGAAGATTGGCTAAGGACGAGGTGATGATGCACGTCGGAAATGGTTCCAAGGTCGATGTGATCGTTGTAGGCACTCTACCTCTACCTCTACCTTCGGGATTAGTTTTAGACCTGAATAATTGTTATTTGGTGCTAGTGTTGAGCATGAACATTATATCTGGATCTTGCTTGATGCCATACGGTTATTCATTTAAATCAGAGAATAATGGTTGTTCTATTTATATGAGTAATATCTTTTATGGTCACACACCCTTGTTGAGTGGTCTATTTTTATTGAATCTCAATCGTGGAGATACACATGTTTGTATATTGAAGCCAAAAGATGCAAAGTTGATAATGATAGTGCAACTTATTTGTGGCACTGTCGCTTAGGTCATATTGGTGTAAAGCGCATGAAGAAACTCCATACTGGTGGGCTTTTAGAATCACTTGATTATGATTCACTTGGTGCTTGCGAACCATGCCTCATGGGCAAGATGACTAAAACTCCGTTCTCCAGAACAATGGAACGAGCTACTGACTTGTTAGAAATCATACATACAGATGTATGCGGTCCAATGAGTGTTGAGGCTCATGGTGGGTAACGTTATTTTCTTACCTTCACAGATGATTTGAGCAGATATGGGTATATCTACTTAATGAAACATAAGTCTGAAACATTTGAAAAGTTCAAAGAATTTTAGAGTGAAGTGAAAAATCATCGTAACAAGAAAATAAAGTTTCTATGATTTGATCGTGGAGGCGAATATTTGAGTTACGAGTTTGGTCTTCATTTGAAACAATGTAGAATGGTTTCGCAACTTACGCTACCTGGAACACCACAGCGTAATAGTGTGTCCGAACTTCATAACCGTACTTTATTGGATATGGTGCGATCTATGATGTCTCTTACTGATTTACTGCTATCATTTTGGGTTATGCTTTAGAGACGGCTGCATTCACGTTCAATAGTGCACCATCGAAATCCGTTGAGACGGCGCCTTATGAACTGTGGTTTGGCAAGAAACCATAGCTGTCGTTTGTTAAAGTTTGGGGCTGCGATGCTTATGTGAAAAAGCTTCAACCTGATAAGCTCGAACCCAAATCGGAGAAATGCATCTTCATAGGATACACAAAGGAAACTGTTGGGTACACCTTCTATCACAGATCTGAAGGCAAGATATTCATTGCTAAGAATGGATCCTTTCTAGAGAAGGAGTTTCTCTTGAAAGAAGTGAGTGGGACGAAAGTAGAACTTGATGAGGTAATAGTACCTTCTCTTGAATTGGAAAGTAGTTCATCACAGAAATCAGTTCCAGTGATTTCTACACCAATTAGAGAGGAAGCTAATGATGATGATCATGAAACTTCAGATCAAGTTACTACCGAACCTCGTAGGTCATCCAGAGTACGGTCCGCACTAGAGTAGTACGGTAATCCTATTCTGGAAGTCATGTTACTAGACCATGATGAACCTACAAACTATGAGGAAGTGATGATGAGCCCAGATTCCGTGAAATGGCTTGAGGCCATGAAATCTGAGATGGGATACATGTATGAGAACAAAGTGTGGACTTTGGTGGACTTCCCCGATGATCGGCAAGCCATAGAAAATAAATGTATCTTCAAGAAGAAGACTGGCGCTAACGAATGTTACTGTCTTCAAAGCTCGACTTGTTGCAAAAGGTTTTCGACAAGTTCAAGGAGTTGACTACGATGATACCTTCTCACCCGTAGCGTGTTGGGGAACGTAATAACTTCAAAAAAAATCCTACACACACGCAAGATCATGGTGATGGCATAGCAACGAGAGGGAAGAGTGTTCGTCCACGTACCCTCGTAGACCGTAAGCGGAAGCGTTAGCACAACGCGGTTGATGTAGTCGTACGTCTTCACGATCCGACCGATCCAAGCACCGAACGTACGGGGCCTCCGAGTTCAGCACACGTTCAGCTCGATGACGATTTCTGGCCTCCGATCCAGCCGAGCTCCGGAGATGAGTTCCGGCAGCACGACGGCGTGGTGACGATGATGATGTTCTACCGGCGCAGGGCTTCGCCTAAACTCCGCGACGATATGACCGAGCTGGAATATGGTGGAGGGGGGCACCGCACACGGCTAAGGAACGATCCGTAGATCAACTTGTGTGTCTAAGGGGTGCCCCCCCGCCCCCGTATATAAAGGAGCCAGGGGGGAGGAGGCGTCCGGCTAAGGAGGGCGCGCCAAGGGGGGAGTCCTACTCCCACCGGGAGTAGGACTCCCTTCTTTCCAAGTAGGAGTAAGAGAAGGGGGAAAGAGGAGGAAGAGGGGAAGGAAAGGGGGGGGGGCGCCGCCCCCCTTCCCTTGTCCTATTCGGACTAGGAGGTGGAGGGGCGCGCGGCCCCCTCCTGGCTCCTTCCCTCTTCTTCCTCGTGGCCCATGTAGGCCCAATAACCCCCCGGGGGGTTCCGGTAACCTCCCGGTACTCCGGTAAAATGTCGATTTCACCCGGAACCATTCGGATGTCCAAACATAGGCTTCCAATATATCAATCTTTATGTCTCGACCATTTCGAGACTCCTCGTCATGTCCTTGATCACATCCGGGACTCCGAACAAACTTCGGTACATCAAAACTTGTAAACTCATAATGAAACTATCATCGTAACGTTAAGCGTGCGGACCCTACGGGTTCGAGAACTATGTAGACATGACCTAGAACCATTCTCGGTCAATAACCAATAGCGGGACCTGTATGTCCATATTGATTCCTACATATTCTACGAAGATCTTTATCGGTCAAACCGCATAACAACATACGTTGTTCCCTTTCTCATCGGTATGTTACTTGCCCGAGATTTGATCGTTGGTATTCAATACCTAGTTCAATCTCGTTACCGGCAAGTCTCTTTACTCGTTCTGTAATACATCATCTCATAACTAACTCATTATTTACAATGCTTGCAAGGCTTAGGTGATGAGTATTACTGAGAGGGCCCAGAGATACCTCTCCGACAATCGGAGTGACAAAACCTAATCTCGAATTATGCCAACCCAACATGTACCTTCGGAAACACCTGTAGAGCACCTTTATAATCACCCAGTTACGTTGTGATGTTTGGTAGCACACAAAGTGTTCTTCCGGTAAATGGGAGTTGCACAATCTCATAGTTGCAGGAACTTTGTATAAGTCATGAAGAAAGCAATAGCAGTATACTAAACGATCAAGTGCTAGGCTAACGGAATGGGTCATGTCAATCACATCATTCTCCTAATGATGTGATCTCACTAATCAAATGACAACACATGTCTATGGTTAGGAAACATAACCATCTTTGATTAATGAGCTAGTCAAGTAGAGGCATACTAGTGACTTATATGTTTGTCTATGTATTCACACATGTATCATGTTTCCGGTTAATACAATTCTAGCATGAATGATAAACATTTATCATGATATGAGGAAATAAATAATAACTTTATTATTGCCTCTAGGGCATATTTCCTTCAGTCTCCCACTTGCACTAGAATCAATAATCTAGATTACATAGTAATGATTCTAACACCCATGGAGTCTTGGTGCTGATCATGTTTTGCTCGTGAGAGAGGCTTAGTCAACGGGGTCTGCAACATTCAGATCCGTATGTATCTTGCAAATGTCTATGTCTCCCACTTGGACTTGGTCCCGAATGGAATTGAAGAGTCTCTTGATGTGCTTGGTCCTCTTGTGAAATCTGGATTCCTTTGCCAAGGCAATTGCACCAGTATTGTCACAGAAGATCTTCATTGGTCCCGATGCACTAGGTATGACACCTAGATCGGAAATGAACTCCTTCATCCAGACTCCTTCATTCGCTGCTTCAGAAGCAGCTATGTATTCCGCTTCACATGTAGATCCCGCCACGACGCTTTGTTTAGAACTGCACCAACCTACAGCTCCACCGTTTAATAAAAACACGTATCTGGTTTGCGATTTAGAATCGTCCGGATCAGTGTCAAAGCTTGCATCGACGTAACCATTTACGACTAGCTCTTTGTCACCTCCATATACGAGAAACATATCCTTAGTCCTTTTCAGGTATTTCAGGATGTTCTTGACCGCTGTCCAGTGATCCACTCCTGGATTACTTTGGTACCTTCCTGCCAAGCTTATTGCTAAGCATACGTCAGGTCTGGTACATAGCATTGCATACATGATAGAGCCTATGGCTGAAGCATAGGGAACATTTTTCATTTTCTCTCTATCTTCTGCTGTGGTCGGGCATTGAGTTTGACTCAACTTCACACCTTGTAGCACAGGCAAGAATCCTTTCTTTGCCTGATCCATTTTGAACTTTTTCAAAATTTTGTCAAGGTATGTGCTTTGTGAAAGTCCTATTAAGCGTCTTGATCTATCTCTATAGATCTTGATGCCCAATATGTAAGCAGCTTCACCGAGGTCTTTCATTGAAAAACTTTTATTCAAGTATCCCTTTATGCTATCCAGAAATTCTATATCATTTCCAATTAATAATATGTCGTCTACATATAAAATTAGAAATGCTACAGAGCTCCCACTCACTTTCTTGTAAATACAGGCTTCTCCAAAAGTCTGTATAAAACCATATGCTTTGATCACACTATCAAAGCATTTATTCCAACTCCGAGATGCTTGCACCAGTCCATAAATGGAACGCTGGAGCTTGCACACTTTGTTAGCACTTTTTGGATCAACAAAACCTTCCGGCTGCATCATATACAACTCTTCTTCTAGAAATCCATTCAAGAATGCAATCTTGACATCAATTTGCCAAATTTCATAATTATGAAATGCAGCAATAGCTAACATGATTCGGACAGACTTAAGCATCGCTACGGGTGAGAAAGTCTCATCGTAGTCAATCCCTTGAACTTGTCAAAAACCTTTTGCAACAAGTCGAGCTTTATAGACAGTTACATTACCATCAGCGTTAGTCTTCTTCTTAAAGATCCATTTATTCTTAATGACTTGCCGATCATCGGGCAAGTCAACCAAAGTCCATACTTTGTTTTCATACATGGATCCCATCTCAGATTTCATGGCCTCTAGCCATTTTGTGGAATCTGGGCTCATCATCGCTTCCTCATAGTTCGTAGGTTCATCATGGTCAAGTAACATGACTTCCAGAATAGGATTACCGTACCACTCTGGTGCGGATCTTACTCTGGTAGACCTACGAGGTTCAACAGAAACTTGATCTGAAGTTTCATGATCAATATCATTAGCTTCCTCACTAATTGGTGTACTTGTCACAGGAACCGGTTCTCGTGATGAACTACTTTCCAATAAGGGAGTAGATACAGTTATCTCATCAAGTTCTACTTTCCTCCCACTCACTTCTTTCGAGAGAAACTCCTTCTCTAGAAAGGATCCATTCTTGACAACGAATGTCTTGCCTTCGGATCTGTGATAGAAGGTGTACCCAACAGTCTCTTTTGGGTATCCTATGAAGACACATTTCTCCGATTTGGGTTCGAGCTTATCTGGTTGAAGTTTCTTCACATAAGCATCGCAGCCCCAAACTTCAAGAAACGACAACTTTGGTTTCTTGCCAAACCACATTTCATAAGGCGTCGTCTCAACGGATTTTGATGGTGCCCTATTTAACGTGAATGCGGCCGTCTCTCAAGCATAACCCCAAAACGATAGCGGTAAATCAGTAAGAGACATCATAGATCGCGCCATATCAATTAAAGTACGATTACGACGTTCAGACACACCATTTCGTTGTGGTGTTCCGGGTGGCGTGAGTTGCGAAACTATTCCGCATTGCTTCAAATGTAAACCAAACTCGTAACTCAAGTATTCTCCTCCACGATCAGATCGTAGAAACTTTATTTTCTTGTTACGATGATTTTCCACTTCACTCTGAAATTCTTTGAACTTTTCAAATGTTTCAGACTTGTGTTTCATTAAGTAGATATACCCATATCTGCTCAAATCATCTGTGAAGGTGAGAAAATAACGATATCCGCCACGAGCCTCAACATTCATCGGACCACATACATCTGTATGTATGATTTCCAACAAATCTGTTGCTCTCTCCGTAGTACCGGAGAATGGTGTTTTAGTCATCTTGCCCATGAGGCACGGTTCGCAAGTACCAAGTGATTTATAATCAAGTGATTCCAGAAGTCCATCAGTATGGAGTTTCTTCATGCGCTTTACACCAATATGACCTAAACGGCAGTGCCACAAATATGTTGCACTATCATTATCAACTCTGCATCTTTTGGCTTCAACATTATGAATATGTGTATCACTACTATCGAGGTTCAATAAAAATAGACCACTCTTCAAGGGTGCATGACCATAAAAGATATTACTCATATAAATAGAACAACCATTATTCTCTGATTTAAATGAATAACCGTCTCGCATCAAACAAGATCCAGATATAATGTTCATGCTCAACGCTGGCACCAAATAACAATTATTCAGGTCTAAAACTAATCCCGAAGGTAGATGTAGAGGTAGCGTGCCGACCGCGATCACATCGACTTTGGAACCGTTTCCCACGCGCATCGTCACCTCGTCCTTGGCCAGTGCTCGCTTATACCGTAGTCCCTGTTTCGAGCTGCAAATATTAGCAACAGAACCAGTATCAAATACCCAGGTGCTACTACGAGCTCTAGTTAGGTACACATCAATAACATGTATATCACATATACCTTTGTTCACTTTGCCATCCTTCTTATCCGCCAAATACTTGGGGCAGTTCCGCTTCCAGTGACCAGTCTGCTTGTAGTAGAAGCACTCAGTTTCAGGCTTAGGTCCAGACTTGGGTTTCTTCTCTTGAGAAGCAACTTGTTTGCCGTTCTTTTTGAAGTTCCCCTTCTTCTTCCCTTTGCCCTTTTTCTTGAAACTAGTGGTCTTGTTGACCATCAACACTTGATGCTCCTTCTTGATTTCTACCTCCGCAGCTTTTAGCATTGCGAAGAGCTCGGGAATAGTCTTGTTCATCCCTTGCATATTATAGTTCATCACAAAGCTCTTGTAGCTTGGTGGCAGTGATTGGAGAATTCTGTCAATGACACTATCATCAGGAAGATTAACTCCCAGTTGAATCAAGTGATTATTATATCCAGACATTCTGAGTACGTGTTCACTGACAGAACTATTCTCCTCCATCTTGCAGCTATAGAACTTATTGGAGACTTCATATCTCTCAATCCGGGCATTTGCTTGAAATATTAACTTCAACTCCTGGAACATCTCATATGCTCCATGACGTTCAAAACATCGTTGAAGACCCGGTTCTAAGCCGTAAAGCATGGCACACTGAACTATAGAGTAGTCATCAGCTTTGCTCTGCCAGACGTTCTTAACGTCGTCAGTTACATCAGCAGCAGGCCTGGCACCCAGCGGTGCTTCCAGGACGTAACTCTTCTGTGCAGCAATGAGGATAATCCTCAGGTTACGGACCCAGTCCATGTAATTGCTACCATCATCTTTCAACTTTGCTTTATCAAGGAACGCATTAAAATTCAACGGAACAACAACACGAGCCATCTATCTACAAACAAACATAGACAAGCAAGATACTATCAGGTACTAAGTTCATGATAAATTTAAGTTCAATTAATCATATTACTTAAGAACTCCCACTTAGACAGACATCTCTCTAGTCATCTAAGTGATCACGTGATCCAAATCAACTAAACCATAACCAATCATCACGTGAGATGGAGTAGTTTTCAATGGTGAACATCATTATGTTGATCATATCTACTATATGATTCACGCTCGACCTTTCGGTCTCCGTGTTCCGAGGCCATATCTACATATGCTAGGCTCGTCAAGTTTAACCTGAGTATTCCGCGTGTGCAAAACTGGCTTGCACCCGTTGTAGATGGACGTAGAGCTTATCACACCCGATCATCACGTGGTGTCTGGGCACGACGAACTTTGGCAACGGTGCATACTCAGGGAGAACACTTCTTGATAATTTTAGTGAGAGATCATCTTAAAATGCTACCGTCAATCAAAGCAAGATAAGATGCATAAAGGATAAACATCACATGCAATCAATATAAGTGATATGATATGGCCATCATCATCTTGTGCTTGTGATCTCCATCTCCGAAGCACCATCGTGATCACCATCATCACCGGCGCGACACCTTGATCTCCATCGTAGCATCGTTGTCGTTACGCCATCTATTGCTTCTACGACTATCGCTACCGCTTAGTGATAAAGTAAAGCAATTACATGGCGTTTGCATTTCATACAATAAAGCGACAACCATATGGCTCCTGCCAGTTGCCGATAACTTCGGTTACAAAACATGATCATCTCATACAATAAAAATATAGCATCATGTCTTGACCATATCACATCACAACATGCCCTGCAAAAGCAAGTTAGACGTCCTCTACTTTGTTGTTGCAAATTTTACGTGGCTGCTACGGGCTTAGCAAGATCCGTTCTTACCTACGCATCAAAACCACAACGATAGTTCATCAAGTTGGTGTTGTTTTAACCTTCGCAAGGACCGGGCGTAGCCACACTCGATTCAGCTAAAGTGAGAGAGACAGACACCCGCCAGCCACCTTTAAGCACGAGTGCTCGTAACGGTGAAACCAGTCTCGCGTAAGCGTACGCGTAATGTCGGTCCGGGCCGCTTCATCTCACAATACCGCCGAACCAAAGTATGACATGCTGGTAAGCAGTATGACTTGTATCGCCCACAACTCACTTGTGTTCTACTCATGCATATAACATCAATGCATAAAACCTAGGCTCGGATGCCACTGTTGGGGAACGTAGTAATTTCAAAAAATGTCCTACGTACACGCAAGATCATGGTGATGGCATAGCAACGAGAGGGAAGAGTGTTCGTCCACGTACCCTTGTAGACCGTAAGCGGAAGCATTAGCACAACGCGGTTGATGTAGTCATACGTCTTCACGATCCGACCGATCCAAGCACCGAACGTACGGGGCCTCCGAGTTCAGCACACGTTCAGCTCGATGACGATCTCCGGCCTCCGATCTAGCCGAGCTCCGGAGATGAGTTCCGTCAGCACGACGGTGTGGTGACGATGATGATGTTCTACCGGCGCAAGGCTTCACCTAAACTCCACGATGATATGACCGAGGTGGAATATGGTGGAGGGGGGCACCGCACACGGCTAAGGAACGATCCGTAGATCAACTTGTGTGTCTAAGGGGTGCCCCCCCGCCCCCGTATATAAAGGATCCAGGGGGAGGAGGCGGCCGGCCAAGGAGGGCTCGCCAAGAGGGGAGTCCTACTCCCACCGGGAGTAGGACTCCCTTCTTTCCAAGTAGGAGAAAGAGAAGGGGGGAAAGAGGAGGAAGAGGGGAAGGAAAGGGGGGGCGCCGCCCCCTTCCCTTGTCCTATTCGGACTAGGAGGGGGAGGGGCACGTGGCCCCCTCCTGGCTCCTTCCCTCTTCTTCCTCGTGGCCCATGTAGGCCCAATAACCCCCCGGGGGGTTCCGGTAACCTCCCGGTACTCCGGTAAAATGCCGATTTCACCCGGAACCATTCCGATGTCCAAACATAGGCTTCCAATATATCAATCTTTATGTCTCGACCATTTCAAGACTCCTAGTCATGTCCGTGATCACATCCGAGACTCCGAACAAACTTCGGTACATCAAAACTTGTAAACTCATAATGAAACTGTCATCGTAACGTTAAGCGTGCGGACCCTACGGGTTCGAGAACTATGTAGAAATGACCTAGAACCATTCTCGGTCAATAACCAATAGCGGGACCTGGATGTTCATATTGATTCCTACATATTCTACGAAGATCTTTATCGGTCAAACCGCATAACAACATACGTTGTTCCCTTTGTCATCGGTATGTTGCTTGCCCGAGATTTGATCGTCGGTATTCAATACCTAGTTCAATCTCGTTACCGACAAGTCTCTTTACTTGTTCTGTAATACATCATCTCATAACTAACTCATTAGTTACAATGCTTGCAAGGCTTAGGTGATGAGTATTACCGAGAGGGCCCAGAGATAGCTCTCCGACAATCGGAGTGACAAAACCTAATCTCGAATTATGCCAACCCAACAAGTACCTTCGGAAACACCTGTAGAGCACCTTTATAATCACCCAGTTACGTTGTGATGTTTGGTAGCACACAAAGTGTTCTTCCGGTAAACAGGAGTTGCACAATCTCATAGTTGCAGGAACTTTATATAAGTCATGAAGAAAGCAATAGCAGTATATTAAATGATCAAGTGCTAGGCTAACGGAATGGGTCATGTCAATCACATCATTCTCCTAATGATGTGATCTCACTAATCAAATGACAACACATGTCTATGGTTAGGAAACATAACCATCTTTGATTAATGAGCTAGTCAAGTAGAGGCATACTAGTGACTTATATGTTTGTCTATGTATTCACACATCTATCATGTTTCCGGTTAATACATATCTAGCATGAATAATAAACATTTATCATGATATGAGGAAATAAATAATAACTTTATTATTGCCTCTAGGGCATATTTCCTTCAGTCTCCCACTTGCACTAGAGTCAATAATCTAGATTACATAGTAATGATTCTAACACCCATGGAGTCTTGGTGCTGATCATGTTTTGCTCGTGAGAGAGGCTTAGTCAACGGGTCTGCAACATTCAGATCCGTATGTATCTTGCAAATCTCTATGTCTCCCACTTGGACTTGGTCCCGAATGGAATTGAAGCGTCTCTTGATGTGCTTGGTCCTCTTGTGAAATCTGGATTCCTTTGCCAAGGCAATTGCACCAGTATTGTCACAGAAGATCTTCATTGGTCCCGATGCACTAGGTATGACACCTAGATCGGAAATGAACTCCTTCATCCAGACTCCTTCATTCGCTGCTTCAGAAGCAGCTATGTATTCCGCTTCACATGTAGATCCCGCCACGACGCTTTGTTTAGAACTGCACCAACCTACAGCTCCACCGTTTAATAAAAACACGTATCCAGTTTGCGATTTAGAATCGTCCGGATCAGTGTCAAAGCTTGCATCGACGTAACCATTTACGACTAGCTCTTTGTCACCTCCATATACGAGAAACATATCCTTAGTCCTTTTCAGGTATTTCAGGATGTTCTTGACCGCTGTCCAGTGATCCACTCCTGGATTACTTTGGTACCTTCCTGCCAAGCTTATTGCTAAGCATACGTCTGGTCTGGTACACAGCATTGCATACATGATAGAGCCTATGGCTGAAGCATAGGGAACATTTTTCATTTTCTCTCTATCTTCTGCTGTGGTCGGGCATTGAGTTTGAGTCAACTTCACACCTTGTAGCACAGGCAAGAATCCTTTCTTTGCCTGATCCATTTTGAACTTTTTCAAAATTTTGTCAAGGTATGTGCTTTGTGAAAGTCCTATTAAGCGTCTTGATCTATCTCTATAGATCTTGATGCCCAATATGTAAGCAGCTTCACCAAGGTCTTTCATTGAAAAACTTTTATTCAAGTATCCCTTTATGCTATCCAGAAATTCTATATCATTTCCAATTAATAATATGTCGTCTACATATAAAATTAGAAATGCTACAGAGCTCCCACTCACTTTCTTGTAAATACAGGCTTCTCCAAAAGTCTGTATAAAACCATATGCTTTGATCACACTATCAAAGCGTTTATTCCAACTCCGAGATGCTTGCACCAGTCCATAAATGGAACGCTGGAGCTTGCACACTTTGTTAGCACTTTTTGGATCAACAAAACCTTCCGGCTATACAGGGCACCCCATAGACACACAAGTTGATCTTCGTGATCGTTCCTTAGCCGTGTGCGGTGCCCCCTCCACCATATTCCACCTTGGTCATATCGTTGCGATGCTTAGGCGAAGCCCTGCGTCAGTAGAACATCATCATCGTCACCATGCCGTCGTGCTGACGGAACTCATCCCCGACACCCTGCTGGATCGCTGTCCGGGGATCGTCATCGAGCTGAACGTGTGCTGAACTCGGAGGTGCCGTACGTTCGGTACTTGGATCGGTCGGATCGTGAAGACGTACGACTACATCAACCACGTTGTCATAACGCTTCCGCTTATGATCTACAAGGGTACGTGGACAACACTCTCCCCTCTCGTTGCTATGCATCACCATGATCCTTGCGTGTGCGTAGGAATTTTTTTGAAATTACTACGTTCCCCAACAGTGGTATCCGAGCCTGGTTTTATGCGTAGATGTTATATGCACGAGTAGAACACAAGTGAGGTGTGGGCGATACAAGTCATACTGCTTACCAGCATGTCATACTTTGGTTCGGCGGTATTGTTGGATGAAGCGGCCCGGACCGACATTACGCATACGCTTACGTGAGACTGGTTCTACCGACGTGCTTTGCACACAGGTGGCTGGTGGGTGTCTGTTTCTCCAACTTTAGTTGGACCGAGTGTGGCTACACCTGGTCCTTGCGAAGGTTAAAACATCACTAACTTGACGAACTATCGTTGTGGTTTGATGCGTAGGTAAGAACGGTTCTTGCTCGGCCCGTAGCAGCCACGTAAAATTTGCAACAACAAAGTAGAGGATGTCTAACTTGTTTTTGCAGGGCATGTTGTGATGTGATATGGTCAAGACATGATGCTATATTATATTGTATGAGATGATCATGTTTTGTAACCAAAATTATCGGCAACTGGCAGGAGCCATATGGTTGTCGCTTTATTGTATGAAATGCAAACGCCCTGTAATTGCTTTACTTTATCACTAAGCGGTAGCGATAGTCGTAGAAGCAATAGGTGGCATAACGACAACGATGCTACGATGGAGATCAAGGTGTCGCACCAGTGACGATGGTGATCACGACGGTGCTTCGGAGATGGAGATCACAAGCACAAGATGATGATGGCCATATCATATCACTTATATCGATTGCATGTGATGTTTATCTTTTATGCATCTTATCTTGCTTTGATTGTCGGTAGCATTTTAAGATGATCTCTCACTAAATTATCAAGAAGTGTTCTCCTTGAGTATGCACCATTGCGAAAGTTCTTCGTGCTGAGACACCATGTGATGATCGGGTGTGATAGGCTCTACGTTCAAATACAACGGGTGCAAAACAGTTGCACACGCGGAATACTCAGGTTAAACTTGACGAGCCTAGCATATACAGATATGGCCTCGGAACACGGAGACCGAAAGATCAAGCGTGAATCGTATAGTAGATACGATCAACATAGTGATGTTCACCACTGAGAACTACTCCATCTCACGTGATGATCGGACATGGTTTAGTTGATTTGGATCACGTGATCACTTAGATGACTAGAGAGATGTCTGTCTAAGTGGGAGTTCTTAAGTAATATGATTAATTGAACTTAAATTTATCATGAACTTAGTCCTGGTAGTATTTTGCAAATTATGTTGTAGATCAATAGCTTGCACTGTTGCTTTCATATATTTATTTTTGATATGTTCCTAGAGAAAATTGTGTTGAAAGACGTTAGTAGAAATGATGCGGATTGGATCCGTGATCTGAGGTTTATCCTCATTACTGCACAGAAGAATTATGTCCTTAATGCACCGCTAGGTGACAGACCTATTGCAGGAGCAGATGCAGACGTTATGAATGTTTGGCTAGCTCAAAATGATGACTACTTGATAGTTTAGTGCACCATGCTTAACGGCTTAGAATCGGGACTTCAAAGACGTTTTGAACGTCATGGACCATATGAGATGTTCCAGGAGTTGAAGTTAATATTTCAAGCAAATACCCGAGTTGAGAGATATGAAGTCTCCAACAAGTTCTATGGCTAAAAGATGGAGGAGAATCGCTCAACTAGTGAGCATGTGCTCAGATTGTCTGGGTACTACAATCGCTTGAATCAAGTGGGAGTTAATCTTCCAGATAAGATAGTGATTGACAAAATTCTCTAGTCACCATCACCAAGTTAGTAGAACTTTGTGATGAACTATAGTATGCAAGGGATGACGAAAACTATTCCCAAGCTCTTCGTGATGTTGAAATCGACGAAGGTAGAAATCAAGAAAGAGCATCAAGTGTTGATGGTTGACAAGATCACTAGTTTCAAGAAAAGGGCAAAGGGAAAGAAAGGGAACTTCAACTAGAATGACAAGCAAGTTGTCACTCCCACGAAGAAGCCCAAAGCTGAACCAAAGCCTAAAACTGTGTGCTTACACTGCAAAGGAAATGGTCACTGGAAACGGAAATACCTTGAATATTTGGTGGATAAGAAGGATGGCAAACTGAACAAGGGTATATTTTATATACAGGTTATTGATGTGTACCTTACTAGTGTTTATAGTAGCCCCTGAGTATTTGATACTTGTTCGGTTGCTAAAAATTAGTAACTTGAAACAGGAGTTACAGAATAAACAGAGACTACTTGAGGGTGAAGTGATGATGTGTATTGGAAGTGGTCCAAGATTGATATGATCATCATCGTACACTCCCTATACTTTCGGGATTAGTGTTTAAACCCAAATAAATGTTATTTGGCGTTTGCGTTGAACATGAATATGATTTGATCATGTTTATTGCAAGACGGTTATTCATTTAAAGTCAAAGAACAATTGTTGTTCTGTTTACATGAATAAAACCTTCGATGGTTATACACCCAATGAAAATAGTTTGTTGGATCTCGATCATAGTAATACACATATTCATAATATTGATGCCAAAAGATGCAAAGTCAATAATGATAGTGCAACTTATTTGTGGCACTGCCGTTTGGGTCATATCGGTGTAAAGCGCATGAAGAAACTCCAAAAAGATGGATTTTCGGAATCACTTGGTTATGAATCATTTGATGCTTGCGAACCGTGCCTTTTGGGCAATATGACTAAAACTCTGTTCTCCGGAACAATGGAACGAGCTACTGACTTATTGGAAATAATACATACCGATGTATGCCATCCGATGAGTGTTAAGGCTCGTGGCGGGTATCGTTATTTTCTGACCTTCACAAGATGAATTGAGCAGATATGAGTATATCTACTTAATGAAGCACAAGTCTGAAACATTTGACAAGTTCAAAGAATTTCAGAGTGAAGTGGAGAATCATCATAACAAGAAAATAGACTTTCTGTGATTTGATCGCAGAGACAAATATTTGAGTTACGAGTTTGGTCTTCAATTAAAACAATGTGGAATAGTTTCACAAACTCACGCCGCCTGGAACACCACAATGTAATGGTGTGTCCGAACGTCATAATCGTACTTTACTAGATGGCGATCTATGATGTCACTTATCGGTTTACCACTATCGTTTTCGGGTTATGCATTAGAGACAGTTGCATTCACTTTAAATAGGGCACCATCAAAATCCGTTTGAGACGATGCCTTATGAACTGTGGTTTGGCAAGAAACCAACGTTGTCGTTTCTTAAAGTTTGGAGTTGTGATGCTTATATGAAAAAGGTTTTCAACCTGATAAGCTCGAACCCAAATCAGAGAAGCGCGTCTTCATAGAATACCCAAAGGAAACTGTTGGGTACGCCTTCTATCACAGATCCGAAGGCAAAACATTCGTTGCTAAGAATGGATCCTTTTTAGAGAAGGAGTTTCTCTCGAAAGAAGTGAGTGGGAGGAAAGTAGAACTTGATGAGGTAACTATACCTACTCCCTTGTTGGAAAGTAGTTTATCACAGAAATCAGTTCCAGTGATTCCTACACCAATTAGTGAGGAAGTTAATGATGATGATCATGAAACTTCGGATCAAGTTGCTACCAAACCTCGTAGGTCTTCCAGAGTAAGATCGGCACCAGAGTGGTGCAGTAATCATGTTCTGGAAGTCATGTTACTAGACCATGATGAACCTACGAACTATGGGGAAGCGATAATGAGCCCAGATTCCGCGAAATGGCTTGAGGCCATAAAATCTGAGATATGATCCATGTATGAGAACAAAGTATGGACTTTGATTGACTTGCTCGATGATCAGCAAGCCATGTTAAATAAATGGATCTTCAAGAGGAAGACAGACACTGATAGTAGTGTTACTATCTACTAAGCTCGACTTGTTGCGAAAGGTTTTCAACAAGTTCAAGGTGTTGAATACGATGAGATTTTCTCACTCGTATCAATGCTTAAGTCTGTCTGAATCCTGTTAGCAATTGCCACATTTTATGAAATCTGGCAAATGGATGTCAAAACTGCATTCCTTAATGGATTTATTAAAGAAGAGTTGTATATGATGCAACTAGAAGGTTTTGTCAATCCTAAAGATGCTAACAAAGTGTGCAAGCTCCAGCAATCCATCAATGGGCTGGTGCAAGTATCTCGGAGTTGGAATATACGCTTTGATGAGTTGATCAAAGCATATGGTTTTATACAGACTTTTGGAAAGGCCTGTATTTACAAGAAAGTGAGTGGGAGCACTACAGCCTTTCTGATAAGTATATGTGAATGACATATTATTAATTGGAAATGATGTAGAATTTTCTGGAAAGCATAAAGGAGTGTTTGAAAGGAGTTTTTCAAAGAAAGACCTTGGTGAAGCTGCTTACACATTGAGCGTCAAGATCTATATAGATAGATCAAGAAGCTTGATAAGTTTTTCAATGAGTACATACCTTGATAAATTTTTTGAAGTAGTTCAAAATGGAACAGTCAAAGAAAGAGTTCTTGCCTGTGTTGCAAGGTGTGAAGTTGAGTAAGACTCAAAACCCGACTATGGAAGAAAATAGAAGGAGAATGAAAAGTCATTCCCTATGCCTCAGTCATAGGTTCTATAAAGTATGCTATGCTATGTACCAGACCTATTGTATACCTTGCTCTGAGTTTTGCAAGGGAGTACAATTTTGATCTAAGAGTAGATCACTGGACAACGGTCAAGAATATCCTTAGTGAGGACTAAGAAAATATTTCTCGATAATGGAAGTGATAAAAGAGCTCGTCATAAAAGTTAAAATGATACAAGCTTTTACACCGATCCAGATGACTCTAAGTCTCAATTCTGATACATATTGAAAGTGGGAGCAATTAGCTAGAGTAGCTCCGTGCAGAGCATTGTAGACATAGAATATTTTCAAAATACATACGGCTCTGAATGTGACAGACCCGTTGAGTAAACTTCTCTCACAAGCAAAACATGATCATACCTTAGTACTCTTTGGGCGTTAATCACATAGCGATGTGAACTAGATTATTGACTCTAGTAAACCCTTTGGGTGTTGGTCACATGAAGATGTGAACTATGAGTGTTAATCATATACAAATATGAATATTGGTGTTAAATCACATGGCGATGTGAACTACATTATTGACTCTAGTGCAAGTGGGAGACTGAAGGAAATATGCCCTAGAGGCAATAATAAAGTTATTATTTATTTCCTTGTATCATGATAAATGTTTATTATTCATGCTAGAATTGTATTAACCGGAAACATAATACATGTGTGAATAGATAGACAAACATAGTTTCACTAGTATGCCTCTACTTGAACTAGCTCGTTGAATCAAAGATGGTTAAGTTTCCTAGCCATAGACATGAGTTGTCATTTGATTAACGGAATCACATCATTAGGAGAATGATGTGATTGACTTGACCCATTCCGTTAGCTTAGCACACAATCGTTTAGTATGTTGCTATTGCTTTCTTCATGACTTATACATGTTCCTATGACTATGAGATTATGCAACTCCCGTTTACCGGAGGAACACTTTGTGTGCTACCAAACGTCACAACATAACTGGGTGATTATAAAGGAGCTCTACAGGTGTCTCCAAAGGTACATGTTGAGTTGGCATATTTCGAGATTAGGATTTGTCACTCCAATTGTCGGAGAGGTATCTCTGGGCCCTCTCGGTAATGCACATCACTATAAGCCTTGCAAGCAATGTGACTAATGAGTTAGTTGCAGAATGATGCATTACATAACGAGTAAAGAGACTTGCCGGTAACGAGATTGAACTAGGTATTGAGATACCGATGATTGAATCTCGGGCAAGTAACATACCGATGACAAAGAGAACAATGTATGTTGTTATGCGGTTTGACCGATAAAGATCTTCGTAGAATATGTGGGAGCCAATATGAGCATCCAAGTTCCGCTATTGGTTATTGACCGGAAACGTGTCTCGGTCATGTCTACATAGTTCTCGAACCCGTAGGGTCCGCACGCTTAAGGTTTCGATGACAGTTTTATTATGAGTTTATGAGTTTTGATGTACCGAAGGAGTTCCGTGTCCCGGATGAGATCGGGGACATGATGAGGAGTCTCGAAATGGTCGAGACATAAATATCGATATATTGGATGACTATATTTGGACTTCGGAAAGGTTCCGAGTGATTCGGGTATTTTTCAGAGTACCGGAGAGTTACGGGAATTCGCCGGGAGAAGTATTGGGCCTTATTGGGCCATACGGGAAAGAGAGAGGGGCTGCCTAGGGCAGGCCCCCCCCAAGGCCTAGTCCGAATTGGACTAGGGGGAGGGGCTGCGCCCCCTCCTTCTTTTCCTTCTCTCTTCCTTTCCTTCTCTCCTACTCCTACTACATGGAAGGGCTCCTAGTTCTACTAGGAAAGGGGGAATCCTACTCCCGGTGGGAGTGGGACTCCCCTAGGGCGCGCCATAGAGAGCGCCGGCCCTCCCCCTCCTCCACTCCTTTATATACGGGGGCAGGGGGCACCCCATAGACACACAAGTTGATCTTCGTGATCGTTCCTTAGCCGTGTGCAGTGCCCCCCTCCACCATATTCCACCTCGGTCATATCATTGCGGTGCTTAGGCGAAGCCCTGCGTCGGTAGAACATCATCATCGTCACCACGCCGTCGTGCTGACGGAACTCATCCCCGATACCCTGCTGGATCAGAGTCCGGGGATCATCATCGAGCTGAACGTGTGCTGAACTCGGAGGTGCCGTACGTTCGGTACTTGGATCGGTCGGATCGTGAAGATGTACGACTACATCAACCGCGTTGTCATAACGCTTCCGCTTACGGTCTACGAGGGTATGTGGACAACACTCTCCCCTCTTGTTGCTATGCATCACCATGATCCTTGCGTGTGCGTAGGCATTTTTTTGAAATTACTACGTTCCCCAACACAAGACGCTTAATTGGACTTTCGCAAAGCACATACCTTGATAAAGTTTTGAAGAAGTTCAAAATGGACTAGTCAAAGAAAGGGTTCTTGCCTGTGTTACAAGATGTGAAGTTGAGTCAGACTCAATGCCCAACCACTTCAGAAGATAGAGAGAAAATGGAAGTCATTCCCTATGCTTCAGCCATAGGTTCTATCATGTATGCAATGCAGTGTACTAGACCTGATGTGTGCCTTTCTATAAGTATAGCAGGGAGGTACCAAAGCAATCCAGGAGTGGAGCACTGGACAATGGTCAAGAACATCCTGAAATACCTGAAAAGGACTAGGGATATGTTTCTCGTTTATGGGGTGACCATGAGAGCTCATCGTAAATGGTTACGTCGATGCAAGCTTTGACACTGATCCGAATGATTCTAAGTCGCAATCTGGATACGTATTTATATTGAATGGTGGAGCTGTGAGTTGGTGCAGTTCCAAGCAGAGCGTCATGGCGGGATCTACGTGTGAAGCGGAGTACATAGCTGCTTCGGAAGCAGCAAATGAAGGAGTTTGGATGAAGGGGTTCATATCCGGTCTAGGTGTAATCCTAGTGCATCGGGTCCAATGAAAATCTTTTGTGACAATACTGGTGCAATTGCTTTGGCACAGGAATCCCGAATTCACAAGAGAACCAAACACATCAAGAGACGCTTCAATTCCATCTGGCATCAAGTAGCGGAGGGAGACATAGAGATTTGCAAAATATATACAGATCTGAATGTTGCAGACCCGTAGACTAAGCCTCTTTCACGAGCAAAACATGATCAGCACCAAGACTCCATGGGTGTTAGAATCATTACTTTGTAATCTAGATTATTGACTTTAGTGCAAGTGGGAGACCGAAGGAAATATGCCCTAGAAGCAATAAAAAAGTTGTTATTTATATTTCCTTATATCATGATAAATGTTTATTATTCATGCTAGAATTGTATTAACCAGAAACTTAGTACATGTGTGAATACATAGATAAAACATAGTGTATGCCTCTACTTGACTAGCTCGTTGATCAAAGATGGTTATGTTTCCTGACCATAGACATGTGTTGTCATTTGATGAACGGGATCACATCATTAGAGAAAGATGTGATGGACAAGACCCATCCGTTAGCTTAGCATTATGATCGTTACAAGTTTCATTGCTACTGCTTTCTTCATGACTTATACATGTTCCTCGGACTATGAGATTATGCAACTCCCGAATACCGGAGGAACACCTTGTGTGCTATCAAACATCACAAAATAACTAGGTGACTATAACGATGCTCTATAGGTGTCTCCGAAGGTGTTTGTTGGGTTGGCATAGATCAATATTAGGATTTGTCACTCTGTGTATCGGAGAGGTGTCTCTAGGCCCTCTCGGTAATGCTCATCACTATAAGCCTTGCAAGCAACGTGACTAATGAGTTAGTTGTGGGATGAAGCATTGTGGAACGAGTAAAGAGACTTGCCGGTAATGAGATTGAACTAGGTATGATGATACCGACGATGAATTCTCGGGCAAGTAACATACCCATGACAAAGGGAACAACGTATGTTGTTGTGCGGTTTGACCGATAAAGATCTTCGTAGAATATGTAGGAGCCAATATGAGCATCCAGGTTCCGCTAATGGTTATTGATCGGAGATGTGTATCGATCATGTTTACATAGTTCTCGAACCCGTAGGGTCCGCACGCTTAACGTTTGATGACGATTTGTATTAAGAGTTATGTGTTTTTTATGACTGAAGTTTGTTCAGAGTCCCGGATGAGATCGCGGGCGTGACGAGCAGTCTCGAAATGGTCGAGACATAAATATTGATATATTGGAAGGTTATGTTCGGACACCGTAAAGGTTTAAGAAGAGTTCGGGCATTTTTTGGAGTACCGGGAGGTTACCGGAACCCCCCGGGGGAAGTAGTGGGCCTTAATGGGCTTTAGTGGAAAGGAGAGGAGGGCCACAGGGTGCCCCCCCTTGGCAGGTAAGACAACTCCCGTGTCCTCAGTAACAAACGTAACTACTCACAAAGCATATTCATGTTCATAATCAGAGGGGTACTAATAACCATTAAGGATCTGAACATATGATCTTCCACCGAATAAACCAACTAGCATCAACTACAAGGAGTAATCAACACTACTACACTACAAAAAAAATACACTTCCGTGATGATACGTGTTTGTCACAGTAGGTCGCGTTTTTTGTCATGCATGTACATCCATGATGATTTTATGACAGAATCAAGATAGTCATATCTGTGCTATCGTAGAAGTGTTCCACGACATTACCAAAATTATCATCACGGAAGTGTCCACTTCCATGACGATAAATCGCGCATCACAGAAGTGCTTTCGTCAAGGGTGACCGACACGTGGCATCCACCGTAACGGAACGCCGTTAAGCTATCGGGTCGGGTTTTGGATCCGATAACCCGTTAACAGCCCCGACCAATGGGGATTTTCCACGTGTAAAATCATCATTGGCTAGAGGAAACACGTGTTGGCTCATCGTTGGGACAGATGTCATCCACTCATTGGACAGAAGGCGCCTATGATACGTCGACACGTGGCACGACCCAACAGTGGCCCATTCCTGTGAAAAGGCCGGCCCGTTTGACTTGGTCAAAAGCTGGCGGGCCGGCCCATGGAAAGCCTGTTAACGGCCTGTTCGCATATAGCCCATTTACAACCTGCTAACCGAAGTCCCATTACGCCCTATCCGAATTAGGCCCATTAGCGTCATCTGGGCCATCCAATATGATTCCAGACCGTTTTCACTTCTGGACCATGACGTCTTTAGACCCATATGAGGCCCTTTGTAACTCTTGGCCCATTAACGGCCCGTGGTGAAACTGGCCCGTAATGAACAATGTATCACTTTACACCCATTAATGGCCCGTGGTGAAACTGGCCTGTAATGAACACTGTATCACTTTATACCCATTAACTGCCCGTTATTCCGTTGGGCCTTTTCCGGCCCAAGTTAACTTTCAGCCTTCTGAGGGCCCATTTATTCTTGGGCTCATTTGCAGCATTCGGTTACTTACGCCCCATTACTGTCATTTTCTTCTTGTGGGCCAAGTTCAGCCCGTCGTTACAGTCGGCCCGTTTGTGGACCGTTAATCTATTGGGCCATTTTCATAGCATCACCAAATACGGCCTATTAACGGCTCGTTATGGTCAGCCCATAAAACATACGATTTCCATTAAAGGCCCGTCTACGACCCATTAAAGGCTCGTACAAGACCCATAAATGAGTCGGCCCTTACAAGGCCCATGGATCCTACGAGACGTAGAAGGCCCATGGATCCTACAAGACGTAGAAGGCCCATGGATCCTACGAGACGTAGAAGGCCCATGGATCCTACGGCCCATTGAAGGCCCATGGATCTGATGGCCCATTGAAGGCCCATTTTCCCGACGGCCCATTGAAGGCCCATGGATCCGACGGCCCGTACATGGCCCATGGATTGTACGGCCCGTGAAGGGCCATGGTTGGGCGAGTTGGCCCCTGGTTGAACGATATAGCATATTCAAAGAATTATCCTACTCAATACTATCACCTCTAAAAAGCATACACTATACAACAAAGAGATCAAGGCATAGAAAGATAGAATAATCCTACACTATACAATAAAGAAATTACAGCCGATTATACCCACTGGGCATTATGGTTCGGCACACGTGATAATAAAGCATACACAAACAGCAAATTACATACACTGGGCAAATACAGCTCATACATCATGGACGCGCATCAACTTAACTCCATTTGAACTATAATCTCTTCAGAAAATAGGATTGGCCGGATTCAGATAGCACAAATTTTAGTCTGCAAAATCTCCAATTCCTTCATGGTTACCTCAGTGTATTGTTTCATTTTTTTGACACCTGCATCTAATACCTGCATGTCCAGTCTCAACTTGTTGATTATACGTTGACAATCATGTACATGTTGTCTTGCCACCTCTAGTTGATGCTCGAGAACATCAGCACATTCCAATTCCAATCCATAATCATTCGGTAACGGCCATGCCGCACTGCTCGCAGATCTTTGTGTTGATGTCACATCATCCTGAAACGTTTCTGTAAGTACACATGACTAGGGCAAAAATATAGTTACAACAGTGAAGCGAGCAAGACAATATTTTTTACTACATGGCAAAACAGGACTAACAATAATGTTACACGTCACTTTCAAAAAAAATGTTACACGTCATGAAGCATAACCATGTGATATTTTAAAAATTATAAAAAAGATAGTCTGTGTAGCCTGCATACAGAATTCCCTCTTAGCTCACCAGAGGAGCATGATGTTGGGGCCCAATCGAAAACACAAACAAGTTACAAATTTAGACAGCACGTTGCGTATAAGTAAGCAAGCAGTTGGCCATTTTGTACCTCAATTAAAGTCTTAGGGAGCATAATGAACAGCAAAGGGTTTCATACAAATATACTACAACAGGAAAAACTATGCAATCATTAGCCTAGTATAAACTAGATTGTGAGCCTCATGCAATAATAGTTGGTTAATAGACTTCAAAGCTTCAGGCACACTTCGGCAGAGAAATTAAATGGCAAGGCCTTTAATTATGTCAACTAATAGTTATACAAGTACCGAACATTAGGCATGATTATTGGGGCATCTCATTAACTGAGAACAAATAAAGCAATTGAAAAGAGCAAATTAACTATGCCTGAAACAAACAAGGAATTGAACTGTTGAGTTGCATACAGTGACTTACCTTAGCAGGTTGAAGAGGCTCAGCGCAACTCCTACTTCTCTTGTAAGGCTCCTTCCTAACATATTGTACTTGGAAATCCTCAATCTTATCTTCATTGCACCCCCTCTGCAAGGTGACACAAACTAGTTACTCGTCTCCTTGGAAGACAAATATGCATACTTTCCAGTCTGTGAACACAAAAAGGATGAGATTATAACAAAAAACACCACATAATGAAACATGCCACATCTCTTGCACTTGCACACAATGAAATGAGCATTTACTATGTCTGCACTATATAAAAACTAGGCATACCTTCGAACTGGATCTCCAGGTACTCTTGGAGAGCCTACTGCAGTGTACAGCCAAACCTTTATGTCACCTATGAGTTAGACAAGGCCCCACTACAGCAGCCGTTAGTGTTTATATCATTGACAAGCTCTGTTAGAGTGTTAGGTCAAGAATAGCAAGTAATCAAAGCAAACAGTCCTAGTATGGATGGCTGATGCAAACAAGCAATTGAAAAGATGTGTGAGCAAATCTTACATTTCAAGAAAAGAAGCAAAGAAGGAGGCTTAAAGACCATCACTTGACTGACCAGAATTAAGGGGCATTTAAACATCATGTGCAACATACGAACTAGGGATAGAAAAAAAGCTCGAAGCTCGCGAGCTAAACAAGTAGCTCGTAACTCGGCTCGAATTGACTCGAACTCAAAGAATAACGAGTCGAGTCGAGCTTTAGCTTAAGATCGTTTATAGACCAAGTTAAACAAGCCAATCTCACGAGTACTCGTGTAACTCGTTAGGCTCGATACAATAGATCAGTCACTCCCAATAAAAAGAAAGATCAGCCACTCAATAGCCTACATCCCAGGCGCACAACACAAGGCCCAGCCGTCGAAGGCCTAGCCTCCTAGGAGACTCATGCGTTACAAGGAAATTACAATTGTTTAGTGATATATGTTTAATATATACATAATAATTTTTATCATATTTGAGGGCTTTATGTTTATATCTTTAACGATCTTAACAAGCTAAACGAGCCAGCTCGCGAGTTATACGAGTCGAGCCAATCTTGGGTTTGAGCTTGTTATAGTAACGAGTCGAGTCGAGCTAGCTCGTTAACGAAACAAGCTCTAGCGAGTCGAGCCGAGCTGGCTCGACTCGGCTCGAATTCCAGCCCTAATATGAACTAACATAAACATTGCATATTCCAGATTCTACAATGGAATACACATGTATTAGGTTATGCCATGTATGATGATGCCTAAATGTACAGATAGCAGGCAGGAGTGATTCATCATTGCACGCACAATTGAATTATAGGTTAAGGGCCAGTTCGATTCCGCCTTTTCAGGGCATATTGTCAAAATAAGCCATAAAAGATGCAAAGAAGTCATTCTTGAGTTATGGGCTTTGGCTTAACTAATTTTGCTTTGGAGGGGGGTGTTTCAGGTAGAACCTCACTAAAAATTGAAGGGAAGGGGAATAGTGAAATGACCCTATTGTCTGCCTATATTACACTCAAAATGCAACTGCTGACGCCCGTGTCACACCTGACCCTCAAGTAAAAACAAACACGCAAGCATTCATTGCCTTCCCGCTTGCATCTCCTCTCCCCTTTCCCTCTACATCGACCCCCCTACCTGCAGCACTAGGGTTCCTCTAGTGAGCCGTCGCCACTGGTCCCATCTGGCCTGGTCCTCGACGATGCTATGTCCAGCTAGGCTACATGGCCGGCGGGTAGGGGCAAATCTCCTTGGCTGCTCCTCCCTCTGGCGCCGCCCCTCATTCTCATGGTCTCCAGCAGCTGCTCCACTATGGTTCGTCCAACGCACTACTCCGGCGGGTGCTGCACAACTACGGCTGATGCCACACTGCGGCAGAAGGCACCTTATTCCCCCTACCCTCCTCCCAGGCCATGGACTTGAGGTGCTGTTCAAGGATGAGCTCATCCAACAAGGTGAGGATCTCCTCTAATTTTTTGCCAAATTTTCATTCTGATCCACTATACGATGAATTGCTATGAGCTGCTTCTACTGCTGCTATATGATGCTTTGCTATGAGCTGCTCCTGCTGCTGCTATATGATGAATTGCTATGAGATGTTGCTGCTATATGATGAGTTGCTATGAGCTGCTACTGCTATATGATGAATTTCTATGAGCTGCTGTTGCTGCTATATGATGAGTTGCTATAAGCTGCTCCTGCTGCTGCTATATGATGAAAATTGCTATGAGCTGCTCCTGTTGCTGCTATATGATGAATTGCTATGAGCTGCTGCTGGTATATGATGAATTGCAGACTGCTGCTGCTGTATGATGAGTTGCTATTAGCTGCTGCTACTATATGATGCTTTCAGGTGGTGCTACTATATGATAATAACCAGCCACTTGGACCATCGAATTTCAATAAATAATTGTTCTTCATTTAAATGTGGGTCATGCGTTCTTCATTTAAATTAGGCATTGGGATCTCTATGGAAAACATTGACCAAAGTAGATTGTGCCAAGTAGATGGTATCTTTGTATTTGCATTTTGAGCAAATAGTGATGGTCTGTTTTCCTATCATATTAATTACTGCACTGGGTTCAATTTGTGATGTTTGCAAGTCAAATTAATTTCCATATGGGCAGCAAAATGAAAAAATATATAATGCAATCTAGACTTTCCACTAGGGCTGGAATTCGAGCCGAGTCGAGCCAGCTCGGCTCGACTCGCTAGAGCTTGTTTCGTTAACGAGCTAGCTCGACTCGACTCATTACTATAACGAGCTCAAACCCAAGATTGGCTCGACTCGTATAACTCGCGAGCTGGCTCGTTTAGCTTGTTAAGCTCGTTAAAGATATAAACATAAAGCCCTCAAATATGATAAAAATGATTATGTATATATTAAACATATATCACTAAACGATTGTAATTTCCTTGTAACGCATGAGTCTCCTAGGAGGCTAGGCCTTCGACGGCTGGGCCTTGTGTTGTGCGCCTAGGATGTAGGCTGTTGAGTGGCTGATCTTTCTTTTTAGTGGGAGTGACTGATCTATTGTATCGAGCCTAACGAGTTACACGAGTACTCGTGAGATTGGCTTGTTTAACTTGGTCTATAAACGATCTTAAGCTAAAGCTCGACTCGACTCGTTATTCTTTTAGTTCGAGTCGATTCAAGCCGAGTTACGAGCTACTTGTTTAGCTTGCGAGCTTCGAGCTTTTTTCCGGCCCTACTTTCCACTGATCATACCAAAGATAAGCTGAAAACGCAATGAACAAAACTGGTTGGCTTATTACATGGAGCTTATATTCACAGGTGCTTATTTTCTTAGGATAACTCGTAATAACTGTCCCTAAGAAACTTGGCTAATAGAACTGGCATACAAATAACATGTCACGATGATTGCAATGGAGGAGTGACGTACCATAGCACACTGTATAGGCTCACCGCCGCCTCTCCTTTTTTTGTGATGTTCCATGAAATTGCCACATACATCTTGTACTTTTTCATTGTGTAACCCTATCTGCAAGTTGACACGGCTAATTTCAGACATCTCTACATGATACTACATTGCATATCCCTTGCGCATATTTAAACCACAAATTAACGATTGTGTGAATACCATAAACTAGCCATGACTCTGTATGCTGGACTAGCAGGCATTCTAAGGGACCCTAATGTAGTGCACTGGAATTCCTACATGCCACCTACGATTTTGTGTAATGTACTGCCCATGTTCCTAAATATATTTCTTTGTAGAGGTTCCAGTATGGACCACATACAGATGTATATAGATGCATTTTCGAGTGTAGATTCACTCATTTTGCTCCATATGTAGCCTATAGTGGAATATCTAGAAAGACTTATATTTAGGAACGGAGTTACGAGGTAGTATCATGTATGACATCTACATATCTAATTTAGCAGCCAGTAGTAGAAATCATTGTCTGCACAAAGGGATTACTGGTCCAAAATCCTAGCAAAGCATATTGGCAGGCACAGAACAATACAAGAGAGAGAGAGAGACGCGCTTACAAGATCATAGCAATGCCTCAGTCCAGGATCTTGGTTGGCCAAGCTGTTAGATCCAGAAGAAACATCGTCGTTGTAGTTTTTGCCAGCTGCATAACAGGTAACAGCGACCGGTTAGTATATTTGAAGTACATTAGGCAGGTGATGCTGGACGGGTTTAAAGGTGACAAGTACCTAGGCCGTGGCGGGTGCTTGGCATCTCTCCAGACGGTGGGAATCAGGTTAGAAACATCAAGGGTGATGACGCTGCACTGGCTGTCGGGGTCCGGTAAGGAGATCTAGAACCATCGAGTAGGGTGTTTGTGGAGCAGCTCCGGTAGGGTGGACTACGGTGTGGGCAAAGTGGATCTGCGGTCGTGGACGAGGGCGTAGGTGAAGCTGCTCCGGTGGTTGGGTTAAGGATGGTGTCGATGACGCGGATCTGCGGCCGTGGACGGGGCGTCAGAAGCTACTCTGGTGGTTAGGTTAAGGATGGTGTCGATGATGCGGATCTGCGGTCGTGGACGGGGCGTCAGAAGCTGCTCCAGTGGTTGGGTTAAGGGTGGTGTCGACGATGCGGATCTGCAGCCATGGACGGGACATCAAAAGCTGCTCTGGTAGGTTGGATGAGGGTGCGAGGAAGCGGATCTGAGGCCGTGGACTTGTGAGTTGGCAAACCAGCCCCAGTAGGGTTGAGAATGGTATAAGCGAAGCTACTCCGGTAGGGTTGATGATGGTGTCGGCGAAGCGGCTCCGGTAGGGTTGAGGAAGGTGTCGGCGAAGAGGAACAGAGGCAATCGACGGGGGCATCGGTGGGGTGGCTTCGGGGGGTGTGGACGAAGTGTCTCCGGTGGGGAGTACGAATGAGCCGCTGCAGATGCGCGGCGGTTGACGAGAGTACCGGTGAAGTAGATCCGGCGCCGTGGACAAGGCCGACACTGAATGGGCTGTGGTACAATGGTGGATGAGCAGTCTACTTGTTTCTAGGGGAGGTGGGAGGGGTAGATGCGACCGCAGAAGCAGATCCGGCGAGGTGGACGCCGCTAACAATGAATGGGCTACGGTACACCGATGGATGAGCAGTCTAGGGTTTCGAGAGGGGAGGGGAGAAAGGGCGATGAAGTACGGACGGCATGATGTAAGATGCTCTGGTGCTGTGGAGTTAGTCGTTTTTGCGGGAGGGGGAGAGGAAATGGGGGTCCGTGTAGTGGGGGGAACCGGAAGTTACCAAAGCAGCCCCGACCTATCATGTAGATGAGGGCGGTATTGTAACTGTTGGTCTCCGTGCACCAAGGACAAAAGGGGGATTTCGCATGCTAAAGACTAAGGTGGCGGAAATTTTAGAAGGAGGCAGGAGATTTTGCCGCCCGCGGGATCGTTCGTATCTAGTTTCAACTAATTTTGGACCGTGCTAGCGGGAAGGTCATGCTAGACTGTGTACACAGGGCACGTGTCAGCAGTTAATAACTGGTGTGAAGTCCACACCAGAAAAAAAAGACTAACTCGGGATGATGCGCCGATAACTTGGACGTTCACGCATGCGCGGCCAATCGTACGGGTGTAGTGGCGCGTTCACAAAAAAAGGGATCAAAAGCTCAGCCTATGTATTTCTCGTGTAAATAGATAATTTAGTGCCATTGGTTATTTACTTTAAACATAATGCATTGACGTGTTAGTGTAGAGGCGCACAAAAAGAAATGGATATTGTAGTCAGCTACTTAAAAGTGTTACCTCATATGATTACATAGCCTCCATTTCATAAATTGCGTACCCGTTGAATTCATATATGAATATTACATATACTACTTCAAAATAGAAACTTAAATCATCCAAGACTAATGAATTTGAATGCAAGAGTAACAATGGTGCATGTACATGATAGCTACATTGGTTGTTTGAAGAAACATCACTGTAACTTTGGCATGCACAACTGAAAAGGTTTATTTAAATAGAAAAAATGTGATATGTGAGTGTCCAATCTTTATAGCGTTGAATCGATATTGTATCTTTGGCCACGGTACGAAGTAGATATTGACTTATGTTCAAGCGATGCACGCCCACGATCGCTAGATAGTGATACGTGAACGAATTGTGCAATCTCTCTCACACGCATACATATCTCATTTCCCTGTGGGCATCAGAATCACACACGTGCACTTCGTGTATTTCTCTCCCTCCGTCAGGGTTAAATTCTTCTTTCTACCCCGTCCTACAAGTCTCTCACACAGAAACACACATGCTCTCTATGTCTAACATGCCCACCCCTTTAATTCCACCCACCCACAGCCACTAATGTCTCAAAGTATAATAATGTCTCTCACACATATGCTATCTACCTATCCCTTAATATAGCTAGATATCTGTCACACAAACTCCTTCTCCCTACTAGCAAGATGCCCATGCGTTGCAGGAAGATCAAGATGCATTTGTATGAGAAGTTTATCTTGTGGGAGAAAAGGATGAACAAGGGAATGCCTTATTTGCAAATGCGGAGAGGGGTGTGGGTATCTTTTTGCAAAATTACCATAGTTTCCTTCCTATCCGTCGGATATAAATCGGATGGCCTATATTGCAGGATGGCAGGAACACCATCATCACCAACTCTGTTTTTTATAAGAGTAGAGATATGTGAGTGTCACTGCCCCCCCCACACCCACACACCCACACTTCCCAACACCGAAGGAGTAAGGTGACACCTCGATCTTTATACTAATCTATCGACTGGCTTCTCTCTCAAACATACACACACACACACACACTAACCGACACCGAAAGAGTAGGGTGGCACATCGATCTTGATAATAATCTATCTACTCCTCTTTCAAACACACACACACACACACACACACTCGCTAGTTGTGCCTCTGTGCCTACCGCACGCACTCTCGGTACGTCTTTCTCTCCCTCCCCCCCAACAATGACAGCGGAAGGGTGACAACTCGATCTGATCATAATCTGTCAATTGGTTTCTCTCTCAAACATTGTGTCTCGGTGCCTCGCTCGGTAGCCCCCTCGATATGTAGACTTCTCGCGCACGCACAGCTGTAGTGACAATGACGTTGAACCCAGTGTGACTTGTTTTTACCGGCCTCATGTGATAGTTTTCACCCTGTTTTCTGTTAATTAACAAGGCAACCTTTTCTTTGTTACTACTAGTGAATCTGAAATCATTCGGGGCAGACATAAAATATATCACTTCAACCCAATTATCGCAGCAACTATTTTAAAATAAATTAGCTAGCTGCCCGTGTGTTGCACGGAACATCAAGATGCGTTTGTATGAGTAGTTTATCTTGTGAGAGAAAAGGCTGAATGAGGGAAGGCGTTATTTGCGAATGTGGAGAGACGTGTGGGTATACTTTTGCAAAATTGCCATAGTTTCTTTCCTATCCGTTAGATATAAATCCGACGACCTATATTGCAGGATGGCACGCACACCATCATCACCAACTCTGTTTTCTACTCCCTCCGTCCGAAAAAACTTTTCATCAAAATGGATAAAAAGAGATGTATCTAAAACTAAAATACGTCTAGATACATTTCCTTTTATCCATTTTGATGACAAGTATTTTTGGACGGAGGGAGTATTTGTCTTTTTAGATATTTCAACAACTGACTATGACCGGATCTTACCAACATACTCAAAAAAGTAGTCCATAATTTTGATGTTACCCTCTTTTCTTGGCAGTGCAGTGCCATCTGGATACCTCATAAATAAATCAAGGACAAATCCGACCCCTTCCTGAAAAGACATACGGAGCAAAATGAGTGAATCTACACTCTAAAATATGTCTACATACACATCCGTATGTGGTAGTCCATTTGAAATCTGAAAAAGACAAATATTTAGGAACGAATGGAGTATATATAAGAGTAGACATCGAGATATATCTCCAACATGGTCTACAACAAAAATGTGATGGGCTGGTTAGCGCCGGATGCTCGCAACGCGATGACATGAGTTCAAATTCTGTCTTTTAACTTTAGATTTTTATATTATATATTACTCTACTTATTTAATATATACTTCTTTCGCTACTGTACTGACAGTGGAACCCACAAAGTACTTAGAATACAAGATTAAGGATGGACTTGTTTCTTTTTAACTTTCTATACGAAGCTGTAGCCACCCTGTAAGTCACGTGTACACTGTACATGCAATTAACTTTTTATAGAGGGACAATCATACAGGCAATTAACTCAAATGGATTGGATGTCACTCTATTATTTCCAGCATAAAGAGCATCTCCAACGGCAGCCGGCAAATTTCCTGCTGCTTCCTCCCGCGGAGGACGACATCAAACGCCAGCGGCATACATATTTACAACTCTAATTAACCAGATGAAATTTGTGCAAACACAGACTGATTTCATATAAGCATGAAGGATTTCGTATAAAAAAGCCAGATCTTCATATAAACATGATGGATTTCATTACATTTACATGAACTAAGAGGTGCCAGTCCGGCTCTCTTGTATAATTAATACTCCCTCCGTCCGGAAATACTCTAGAAATGGATGTATCTAGACTTATTTTAGTTCTAAGTGGCCGCCCGCGGATCCCTTTGTCTTCCTCATGTCGGTCAGACACTTGCGGGGTCGACGAAGGTCCTCGGAAGAGAGGAAGAAGCAAAGAAACCACCTGAATCCGCGGTCGTCGCCTCGGCGGTTGCCTTCATGGGTCCCAAGTGGCGGCGGCCTCCCGTGTTCTACTTCTCCTTGATGATGGCAGCGGACACGGAGAAGCTGGCCACCGACTCGTCGCTCTCCACGCACCGGCTTCTGTCTCTGCTTGCATGGCGTTGCCACAGGCACGAGAGGCGCGCCCACAGACACGGGAGGCGCGGCCACCGCAGACACTGGTGGCGTGGTACGACGCGGCAGCGACGGCGTCCGTACCGGCGTGCTCGCCACCGTGCCGGCGTGGAGCAACTCGCCACTCCTCATCGAGCTGAACTGGAGCGGCGAGTTGATGAACCACGTGCCTGCTCGGGCGGCAACTGGCTCTGTCGGGCCAAGCGAGGTTGGTGAAGCACCGAGCGGCCTCGCCCGTATCCGGAGGGCTCGGCGGGCCACCCAGCCGGGTAATATGCCGGGAATGGCTCATCCGAAGCCATCGGAAGAGTGGAGAAAATGGTGAAGGAGGAGATGGGGGAGCGGCAGAGGGGTGCTGTCGGTGTCAAAACCGGCGGATATCGGGTAGGGGGTCCCGAACTGTGCGTCTAGGCGGATGGTAACAGGAGACAAGGGACGCGATGTTTTTACCCAGCTTCGGGCCCTCTCGATGGAGGTAAAACCCAACTCCTGCTTGATTGATATTGATGATATGGGTAGTACAAGAGTGGATCTACCACGAGATCAAGGAGGCTAAACCCTAGAAGCTAGCCTATGGTATGATTGTTGTAATGGTTGTTCGTCCTACGGACTAAACCCTCCGGTTTATATAGACACCGGAGAGGGCTAGGGTTACACAGAGTCAGTTACAATGGTAGGAGATCTACATATCCGTATTGCCAAGCTTGCCTTCCACGCCAAGGAAAGTCCCATCCGGACATGGGACGAAGTCTTCAATCTTGTATCTTCATAGTCTTGGAGTCTGGCCGATGATGATAGTCCGGCTATCCGGACACCCCCTAGTCCAGGACTCCCTCAGTAGCCCCTGAACCAGGCTTCAATGACGACGAGTCCGGCGCGCATATTGTCTTCGGCATTGCAAGGCGGGTTCCTCCTCCGAATAATTCATAGAAGATTGTGAACACCAGGATAGTGTCCGGCTCTGCAAAATAAATTCCACATACCACCGTAGAGAGAATAATATGTACACAAGTTCAATCTGCTGACGTATTTTGTGGCGTGATGTCACACCACTACCAAGCCTTTACTTGAATCGTTTTTATTATACCACCTCAGCGCGTTTAGCGAAGCAGTTTCCTTGGCACGTCTTGTCGAAGCAGAGATCGTGTTCCCCTTATTCCGGGATTCCCATCAATACGAACGTGGGTAACCCAACCGCGCCATCGATTGTGGCGCTTGGGAGATAAGCGAGTTTTACCAGGCCGGTGGGGACGCATAGTCTGTGTCCGCCCATATATAAGGGGATAAGGATCCGCCTTTTTTACCTACGCCTTCTTCCTCCTTTGCTTATCCATCTCCGTGCACTCGAGCTCCAGCGCCCAAGTCCGCACATCTCGCCTCAACCTTCCCCAGCCATGTCCGGAGCGGGAGGCAAGTGGATGGCCTCCTCCGTCACGGAGGGGCACATCGAGAAGCTGCACGGAGCCGGATACTTGTCCAGCGACATCGCGCACCGGCTGCCCGACGAGGGGCAGCTCATCACCACCCCCAGGCCCCATGAGAGGGTCGTATTTCTTCCCCACTTCCTCCGCGGACTGGGCTTCCCACTTCACCCTTTCGTCCAGGGGCTCATGTATTACTATGGCATGGATTTCCACGATCTGGTGCCAAACTTCATCCTCAACATCTCGGCATTTATCGTCGTGTGCGAGGCTTTCCTCTACATCCAGCCCCACTTCGGCTTGTGGCTAAAGACCTTCAACGTCAAGCCGAAGGTGGTGAAGGGCGTCCAAGCGGAGTGCGGAGGCGCCATGGTGGGCAAAATGCCCAACGTCATTTGGCTCGAGGGTGCCTTTGTGGAGTCCATCAAAGGGTGGCAATCGGGGTGGTTCTACATCACCGAGCCGCGTGACCCTAAATGGGCAGCGGCCCCCGAGTTCAGATCTGGTATCCCCATGCAGCTCACCTCCTGGAAAGAGAAGGGCTTGCTATGGGGTAGTTCGGAGGAGCTGACCGGACTCCAGTCCTGTCTCCAGACCCTAGTGAACAAGAAGCTTAAGCTTGTCAATGTGATCCAGGTCATGCTCGTCCGCCGGATTCTCCCCTGCCAGCAACGGGCCTTCAATTTATGGGAGTTTAATCCGGCACAGCACCGGACTTTGACCGGTCTCTTCGACATGACGTACGAAGCTGCCTGGAGGGTGCTGTTCAAGGGCGGAGAAGCCCCCGCATCCGCAACTGAAGATCGCGGATTTAGCACGCAGCGCCCGGCCGGCGAGGTAAGCTATGTTATCCTTTATGGGACACTCATTTCTTTCATAGTTTGACTCTATGTGGGATCTAAAACTCCCAATGCCTTTAACAGGACTGGCAAAAGACGTCCGGACAGGTTAACTGTCTGGCCCCTCTTCCCGAAGACCCAGCGGACACCCGTTTGACGGGGCTGCTGGTCCCGGCACTCTATGTGGTGCCGGAGAAGAAGGCCAAGAAGAAGAGCACGGGAACCCGAAGGAGTTCCCGGCGCCAGGTGGTATCAGACTCATCATCCGATAACTCCGAGGCGGACTCCTCCCCCGAGGAGGAGGAGAAAGAGGCCTCTTCCCTAGCGGGGGAAGAGAAGAAGAGGAAGGCCTCCCCAACAAGGGCGGCCGAAGGGTCCAAGAAAGGACGGACCCTTTCTCCGGACTGCTCCGCCAACGCCGACGACAGCGATGAGGAGTGGCCCTCAAGGGCCAAGCCCCAGGCAAGATCGTAAGTATCCCGATTCCTAAATGATTTATAATTTTTCTTTTTGCCACACGATGTCTTTCTAATGCCGCATACAACCTGTAGTCCGGCCAAGGATGATCTTCCCGCTTCGTCGAGCGGGTCCTTGGCTCCGTCGGATGTGGATTCCCTTCCGACCGCCTCCACCCCTCGTGACGCTGATGACGCCGAGGTGGGATCCCAGGAGGGGACCCTCCAGGAGGGGGAGGCTCCGGAGGTGCCGCAAGGCAACCTCCCGGACTTCGCGTCGGACTCCGCACTAGAACTAGCAGTGGTTCCGGAGTCCGGCAGGCGGCCCCTTCGTACGAAGGGCAAGATCATGACACCGGCGGCCTCCGTCCAACCAGAGACGCCGAATAACTTTTGGAAGCACTCAACGGCGCTTCCATCGAGGAACAACACCGCACTATCATGAGTGCGGTGATTCAAAAGGTTCAGCTCGCCAAGAGCGGGCTGACCGCAGCCTGCAACAGCCTTCTAACAGGCTTTGAGGTAAGAATTTTAAGACATGTAATATAATAACGCATAGACAGTAGCCCCTGATGCTCGGTTCGGTGTTCGGGAAGAAAAACCGGACTGAGGATCTTATAAAGATATACGCAGGAGTTCTAAAAAATATGTCAATATGGGATTGTAGGCTGCGCTGCTGACCTCTGCCGCACTGACTGCGGAGGTCGATGCTTTGAAGCAGAACCTCAAGCGGTCCGAGAGCGAGCTCGGCCGTGCCAAGAAGCAGCTCGAGGACAATGAAGGTGAGTAACACCGTATTAAATTTGTACCTTACAGAAAAGGATTTAGGTTGCAAGATAAATAACAAGGATAACGTGGGTACTCCAGGGCCACAAACGAGGTGGCGACCCTGAAGGAGGCCGTGTCCGCGGCCGAACATGATGCGGCCGCGGAACGGGCTGAGCGAGAGAAGCAGGAGGCGCAGGTGGCGGAGGTGCAGCAAGAGCTCCAGGCTCTCATGGAGAAGCATGAGAGTTTGGAGCGCGACTCGAAGACTCGAGAGTCCGAGCTTGCCTCGGCTCTTGAGAGTGCCAAAGTCGCTAAGGCCGAAGCCCATAAGGCCCTCCAGGAGATTGAGGCGGTGAAGAAAATAGCGGCGGGTAAGGCATTTTTCATGCAAAGCAAGCATGTGAATGTGAATTACCTGTTACTTACCCGAATTCGGAGCTCTCCAGGAGCGTTTGCAGATCTGCCTCGCAGCGTGTCCGATGCTGCCGCATTCTACCGGGCCGAGGAGGGAAGCTCGACGGAGAAGGTCTTCTGGTCTCAGTATGCTGAGGCCGGACATCCGGTGCCCCTTAGCGACCAGCTGAAGCAGCTGGTCGAGCTCCACAAGGTTGCCAAACAGGCCATGAAGGGCCTCATAGTTTGGCTGTGGCCTGGGGAGGCCATGCCTGGGAGCTACTTCGGCCTGGTGCGGCGACTGGTGGATGCGTGTCCCTGGGTGGAAGTCGTCAAGCGCTCCGCCTGCATTGAAGGTGCCCGTCGGGCCCTTGCCCGTGCAAAAGTGCAATGGGGCAGGATGGACGCTGAGAAGCTTCTGACGGATGCGCCGCCGGCGGGCAAGGAGTATCGCACGCCCGAAACGTATTATAAGAGTGTCCTGAAAGGAGCCCGCATGATTGCGGATGAGTGCTCCAAGGATGTAATATTTGAGTAGAATCGCATTATGTTATCATGTGCGCTGAAAACTGTGTTCATATGCGCTAAGCAACGCTTATTAATTTAAAATATTACCTTCTGTGCGTCCGTTTATCAAATCTGAGAGATGGCAAGTCGTCGGCTTCAGCCCCCATGCCACTAGTGCTGGGGTGTTCGGGATAAACTTGAGCGCTATTGTTCCCATTTTTGGGTCCATCTAGGGAGGCGCTCAACACGACGAACAAGGCAACTGGACTTATAATGCTTGAACACTCTCCCTTAGCCATAGAATTCTATAATTTTAAATTTTGGCGAAGCCCCTAGTATTCGGAAGACCGATTTCGGGGCGCTATCCACGCCTGGGCCGGACAGAGCCGGTTCCTCGCTCTAAGCGGCATAAGCCTTTAGGGACTCGAAAAAACCTCTCGAACAGCGACCAGATCTCGCCTTATCATGACGGTCAGTTTTAGCTTTCTCCACTGAGGCGCTCGCCCAGCTCAACCGGGGCGCAATCGCAGTGGTTCTCCCAGTGCTACCTTAGCCAATAAAACGGAACGTAAGGTACCAAAACATGGGAGCCGGGCAAACCCAACTATTGACCCAAGACATGATTCGGAGCTGATGCATATAGTGCTATAAGTTCGGGGTGCCGCACTTGTGAAAGTGTTCGGACATATCACAACATAATGCGGGGAACTTAAGCCCCTAGTGTATTCGGCCGTACCAAGGTGTACGGATGCAACATGTCATAAACGAACATATATGAGAAAGAAATGCAATTATAAGCAAAAAGGCGATGCATTGTTTATTCCAGAAATGCTGCCATGGATGCAGAGCGATACAAATAGTGTGGTAAGCAAGGGATTGGACTATTAAACATGTCCCCCTCCAGGGGTAGGCTGCGGAATGGTGTATTAAACATATTTAATGCTCGTAATGGAGACCACCTGAGTGTTCGTCGTAGCCTTTCTCCTTCCCTGGCTGTTGCATCATGAGTTCGGCAGGCCTACTACCGGACAGGGCCTCTGGTGAACGGAGTCCTGTGGGTAAAAAGAAAGAAAAAAAGAAAAGAGTGACACACTTGGGAGCCCCTGGTGTGGTTGAGCCGCACTCTGGGCCTGTCATGGTCGTGCCCCTCCCCCTGTGCCCATGGTATCTCCAGAGCATAATGATGTACGCGAAGGACTGGTCTTGTAATTATGCAAGGGCTGGGGTTGGGGCCGCATTGCTACGCGTGCTCGGAACGTGCCAGGTGGTCTTGTTGTAGGTTACTCCGGGCGCGTTTGGCCGTGTCTGGTCACTTAACGGCCGGACTCGAAAATTGCCTTAAGAGGTTGCTCTGTACTTCTGCCGCGAGAGCCACTGTGTGTTCCTCCGTTCAGAGGGAGCGTTCAGTGTTTCCGTTGACCGTGATAACTCCTCGAGGGCCTGGCATCTTGAGCTTAAGGTATGCGTAATGCGGCACCGCGTTGAACTTTGCAAACGCGGTCCGTCCGAGCAGAGCGTGATAGCCACTGCGGAACGGGACTATGTCGAAGATTAACTCCTTGCTTTGGAAGATATCCGGGGATCCGAAGACCACTTCCAGTGTGACTGAGCCTGTACAATTGGCCTCTACACCTGGTATGACGCCTTTGAAGGTCGTCTTGGTAGGTTTAATCCTTGAGGGGTCTATGCCCATCTTGCGCATTGTATCCTGATAAAGCAGGTTCAGGCTGCTGCCACCGTCCATCGGGACTCTGGTGAGGTGAAATCCATCGACGATTGGGTCTAAAACCAATGCGGCGAATACGCCATGGTGGATACTGGTGGGGTGATCCCTTCGATCAAAAGTGATCGGGCAAGAGGACCATGGATTAAACTTCGGGGCGACTGGCTCCATCGCATATACATCCCTAAGTGCACGCTTCTGCTCCCTCTTGGGTATGTGGGTTGCGTATATCATGTTTACCGTCCGTACTTGTGGGGGGAAACCCTTCTGTCCTCTACTGTTCGGCGGCCGGGTCTCTTCCTCGTCATCGCTATGTAGCCCCTTGTCGTTGTTTTCGGCAATTAACTTGCCTGCCTGCTTAAATACCCAACAATCCCTGTTGGTGTGATTAGCTGGCTTTTCGGGGGTGCCATGTATCTGGCAAGAGCGGTCGAGTATTTGGTCCAAATGGACGGACCCGGAGTAGTTCTTTTGAATGGCTTTTTTCGCTGACCAGGTTTGGAGCCTCTGAATCCGGCATTGACTGCCGTATCCTCGGTGTTATCACCGTTAATGCAGTGTTTATTTTTGTTGCGACGCAACCTGCCATTGTGGTCCTTGCTGTCCGGACTGCCAGAATTTTTGCTGAGGTTGTTACTTCAGGCTAGCCAGATGTCCTCTCCCGCGCAGAAGCGGGTCATGAGTGATGTGAGGGCTGCCATGGATTTCGGCTTTTCCTGTCCAAGGTGCCGGGCCAACCACTCGTCGCGGATGTTATGTTTGAAGGCTGCGAGGGCCTCTGCATCCGGACAATCGACGATTTGATTTTTCTTTGTTAAGAACCGTGTCCAGAATTGTCTGGCCGATTCGTCTGGCTGCTGAATTATGTGGCTTAGGTCATTGGCGTCTGGTGGTCGCACATATGTGCCCTGGAAGTTATCAAGGAATGCGGCTTCCAGGTCCTCCCAACACCCAATTGATTCTGCTGGCAAGCTGTTAAGCTAGTGCCGAGCTGGTCCTTTAAGCTTGAGCGGGAGATATTTGATGGCGTGGAGATCGTCACCGCAGGCCATATGGATATGAAGGAGATAGTCTTCGATCCAAACCGCGGGGTCTGTTGTGCCATCGTAGGATTCAATGTTCACGGGTTTAAACCCTTCAGGGATTTGATGATCCATTACTTCATCTGTGAAGCATAGTGGGTGTGCGGCGCCTCTATATTGGGCAATATCACCACATAGCTCGAGCGAGCTTTGTCTACTGTGTTCGGCCCGGCCGGAGTTGCTGTATCCGGCGCGACGGTAATCGTCGTGCATCATGGGGCGCCCACATGATCCGTAGATCGATCTTGATTGTCTTGCCTTGTCCTCGAATATGTCTCGCAAGTCCGGTGCATTCCCCCGTGGCTTCGTACTCTTCGAGCGGTGCCGGGGTACGGTCCTAATGGAGGGCCTAGAGGCTTCTCTGTCACGGCCACGAGGTGGTCGGTCTGCCGTATTGTGCGCTGGTGATGAGGGTTTATACTCCTCCTCCTCTAATCGGGGGAGCAACTTGCATTTTGGGTAGCTTTTGGAGGGGCGTTCGAGTTCATGCTCTTCGGCCGCGAGGACTTCAGTCCATCTGTCGGCTAGCAGGTCTTGATCAGTTCGAAGCTGTTGCTGCTTTTTCTTTAGGCTATTTGCCATGGCCATAAGCCTGCGTTTAAAACGCTCTTGTTCGACAGGATCCTCGGGCACGACGAATTCGTCATCGTTGAGGCTTGCCTCGTCTCCGGAGGGAGGCATGTAGTTATCATCCTCTACCTCTTCGTCTGCCGCTCTCTCGTGAGGGCTGGCTTCTCCGTCCTCCTGTGCTGAATCTTGCTGGAGGGGATTATCTTCGGCACTCTCTGGGGTGTTATTATCTCCGGTGTCGGAATCTCCATTCTTGTTGTGGCGGGATTTAGAGCGGCGCCGCTGACGCCGGTGCTTGGGCTGTTTCTTGGAGGAATATGTCTCCGCTGCTTCTTCGTCGTTCCCATCCTTTGGGATGTCCACCATGTATATGTCGTATGACGAGGTGGTCTTCCAGTGCCCCGTAGGCGTTGGTTCTTGGTCGTCTCCGGCATCGTCGTCCATACCGTCGATGTCTTCGGAGTCGTAGTCTAGCATGTCGGTTAGATCGTCGATAGTGGCTACAAAGTGGGTGGTGGGTGGGTTTTTAATTTCTTTGTCGTCCACATCCCAACCATCCTGACCGCAGTCCGGCCAGGGCTCTCCTGATAACGAGAGATACTTTAGCGAATTCAGGATGTCGCCAAAGGGTGAGTGCTGAAAGATGTCTGTGGTGGTGAACTCCATGATCGGCGCCCAATCAGATTCGATTGGCAGGGGCGCAGGAGGTTCGGAGTCCGGCGAGGAGTCCGGCACCTCGGAGTCACGGGCTTTACAAGTGACAAGGTCGGTATTCGGCTCCATCGTCGTAGAGGTTGCAACCCCCGAGGCGGTGTCTAGCCACCCGTCCTCGATCTGCGCGGTCGGCTCCGAATTAAGGATCGGAGCGGACTCATGTGCGGCCTCCAGGGCACTGTCCGCAGCAGAGCTAAATCATGCCCATCGTGACAGCGCGGCACGCTCAGCTGTGGCTCGAATCCATCGAAGATCAAGTCTCCGCGGATGTCAGCCGTGAAGTTTAGGCTTCCAAATCTGACCTGATGGCCAGGGGCATAGCTTTCGATCTGCTCCAGATGGCCAAGTGAATTGGCCCCACAGTGCAAAGCCGCCGAACACAAAGATCTATCCGGGGAGAAAAGTCTCACCCTGGACACTGTCGTTGTTGATGATCGAAGGAGCCATCAAGCCTATCGGTGACGACACAGAGGAACTCTTAATGAAAGCACCAATGTCGGTGTCAAAACCGGCGGATCTCAGGTAGGGGGTCCCGAACTGTGCGTCTAGGCGTATGGTAACAGGAGACAAGGGACACGATGTTTTTACCCAGGTTCGGGCCCTCTCAATGGAGGTAAAACCCTACTCCTGCTTGATTGATATTGATGATATGGGTAGTACAAGAGTGGATCTACCACGAGATCAAGGAGGCTAAACCCTAGAAGCTAGCCTATGGTATGATTGTTGTAATGGTTGTTCGTCCTACGGACTAAACCCTCCGGTTTATATAGACACCGGAGAGGGCTCAGATTACACAGAGTCGGTTACAATGGTAGGAGATCTACATATCCGTATTGCCAAGCTTGCCTTCCACGCCAAGGAAAGTCCCATCCGGACACGGGACGAAGTCTTCAATCTTGTATCTTCATAGTCTTGGAGTCCGGCCGATGATGATAGTCCGGCTATCCGGACACCCCCTAGTCCAGGACTCCCTCAGGTGCGATTCTTGCCCGCTGTCTGTCTAGCCTCGTGTAAATAGAGGGCGGATGGTAGGAGCTTGGCCGGAGTCTGGCCTCGTTTAAACTGAGGGCGGACGGGAGGAGCTCGGCCGGTGTTGCGTTTAATTCCGGCCCACTCATGAATGGACGTGTGTCTTGAGTAGGATTCTCGGTTTGCATGTGGGTTTAACGGAGGCGTCGGGCGTGCAGCGCGCGGTGCAGTACTATTCGATTTGACAGCAGTAATGAGCCATCAAATCACAAAGGCCCTCACCTCTCGTGAAACTGACCGAGCTAGACTGCCCCGCCCTCTAGCCTTTTAAAAAATATATATACTCCACTTTTGTACTGTAGTAGTATCGATGGATTGCGCCATGGAGCAAAACTTGAAATTAAAAAAAAGGTGGTACATATAGAGAGTGCTCATCGCCAAATTATGCATAGAGTACTATTAAAAAGGCTTGTCACAATAATGGTGTCCAGCACAACTGCACAACCCACCCCTCAAATAAAACTAAGCACCCTGGAATTCTTTGACAAAACTAAGCACCCTGAAATTCTTTGACAACTAAATTGTTGGCAATATGATGTTGGCCATATTTATTGTACGTATATAATGTGAAGAAACGAATGGAAGTACTATACCAACTAAAAGATAAAATGTAAGAAATACTAGTATGTACATACTGAAGAGTTAAAGTAACGAGAAGAAACATAACATAGTTCTGCTGGGGCCTCAGCACAACACATCCCTCAAATTAAACTAAGCACACCTGAAATTAAATTTTGCAACTACTCCGGTATACACTGCATTAGAACCACCATGAGCAACAACACTGCCACCTTACTCGGAGTGGCTTTCCATTCTCCCATGATACGGGCTTCCGAGAGCCCTTGGATCTGAGATCGAACGGTTGCATGGCGTGATTCTAGACCTATGGGTTAATATCCTATCCTGGAGGGTTATTATGCAAATTTTTAGCAATTTAGCATGTGACTGTTTGATCGCAGATCCAAGGGCTGCCAGCAGCCCATATCATGGTCGCGCCTACCACGACCGTCGCGTCGCACGTGCGGTCGCGCCCTTGGAGATTTAACACGGTGCGTTAGGCTATCTGATGTTGGCATGTCATACATAGTCATCACTTAGTCACTCATACTACAACAAGGTTAGCTATAAGGTTGGCTATAAGTGTATTTATTTATTTTACTTCTCTCTATCTCTTTCTTCATACTCCCTCCGTCCCATAATATAAGAACGTTTTTGACACTAGTGTAGTGCCAAAAATGTTCTTATATTATGGGACACAGGGAGTACTAGTATTTACTGCATTTGCCAAGGAGTGACCTCTTCCAATGAAATGGTGTGCCTATTAGTTTTTTGTTGCTAAGTTTGCTTCATTTAATTAGCTATAGACTCAAAATTGTCTTTTCACCTAGGTACATGCACTTAGCACCATTTCTTCCTTGGGTCACCAAACTAGTCTCTATCTTCTTGATTAACTTGCCACATCAGACTTTATGCCTATGTGGCAAGCTTAGCACCTGTAGGAGCAAGTAAGTACAATAGTGCGGTGTACATGGAATTTTTGCATATGTGGAGGAAAGAGAGGCAAGGAAAAAAATGGAGAAGTGGGCTCTCATGCAAGAGCCAGCCTCTACTACAGTCTACATGGTGGAGCATTGGGAGAGGCACCTGTATGGAGGTGGTCAGGAATATGGAGACTCACGCCAGTTGTGTCGCCGCAGTTAAAATGATTATGGCAAGTCAAATCACGGGGCCCCACCTGTCCAGCAGTAACTCGCTGTCAAATCACACAGCCCTACGTTTGCAGCAGCCTACTCCCTCGTCTTCTCGCGTCTCTGTCGAACCGACTAGGCAGAACTGCCCCGCCTACCGCGCAGGAAAAGCCCATGCCGTATACTCCCTCCGTCTAGGTGACCAAGGTGGAGAGGAAAACGAGAGAACTTAATGTTTAGTATTTGCTAAGGCTGGTTGTAATGGTAGTATCATAGCTATATCATGCATGCCAACTAGGAAATTTTGATGAGGTGTCATAGAATTAAATGAAGAAAGAGAGAGAGAGTTGAGTACTATGTGTCATACATGGCAATAAATAAAGTACTACATGATACTAATATATGATACATGGCGCAGGAGTACTAAGTATTATTAATACAGTTTTGCTAGAGCTCATCTAGATGAGATATAATTTGGTCTCATTCATCTTTTATAGCCATTGGATGTGATGCTATAGGATGCATGTGTGCTGACGTGGGTTGTACTTGTTCTTGTGCAACAAATTGACCACTGCATGTCATGTTTGATAGTCTCAAGTCATTAAAAGCATACAAGCCCCACATCTCTTATTGGTTGATTCCTCTATTTATGTCAAAAAATAAGAAACAACATGAGAGTTAATGCACCACGCCTATGTGTTTACTATTTGGTTTTCGCAAGATGACTTAATACTCACCTAGACGGAGGGAGTATTCGATTTGACAGCGGGTGGCGCAGTTCCCGATACGGCTTTAATGCAGACGAGGGAGGGATTAGCGGTTCCCGATATGTTGAACGGTGTCAGGACCCCGACTCAATGCCACATCGATCTAGCATGTAACACCTCATATCACTTTGTGGCCTCACGCACGGTATTCCCATGGGTGTCGCCTTACCTTTGCCCGGGACCGTTTGCGCCTTTTGGCACACGTATATGATAGTGTCGCTAGCATCCATATGATAAGGAGCCCGGGCTGAGATGGCTAGTCGTAAACCCAAAGTGGCACAGACTTACAGGGACAGGCATCCATGACCCAGCATCGAACGTGTCGGTCATCAGCGAGTGAATCCGGGCTGTAGCACTGGGCTAGCAGGACTCCGGTAAACCGGGCTGTAGCGGGCTAACAGGACTCCGGTATTCATCGTGTGACATTTCCCCAAAGGGACAGACACCGGAACGAACAAGGACACATGCCGGCAAGCCTAAGTGTTCCGGAGCAGTAGCAAGCTACAATGGCCTAGTGGAAGCACTAGGAGACATTTCCCGGTAAGAGAGACTACTAAGGATAAACAACTAGATAGTCAGATCCCACACATACCAAGCATTTTCAATCATACACACAATATGCTCGATATGTGCAAATACAACAAGGCATCACAACATGACTCTACAACACAAGTACTTTATTTAAAGGCTCAGAGAGCCATACATATCATACACACAAGTACGGGTCACACGACCCACATTCAAGTCATACAAGCATACAAGCCAAAAGCGGAATTAACTTGTCTGAGTACAGACAACTAATAAAATAAAAGAGGATTGGGTAAGCCTAGCTATACTACATGGTCCTTCACAAGCTCAGGATCACCACCCGGGCCTCAGTCTACTCATCGATGTCAACGTCTACGAAGAACCCGTCAGAAGGGGTTGTAGCATCTTCTGTAAAATGTAAATTAAAGCAACATGAGTACAAAGGTACTCAGCAAGACTTACATCAGATCCTACATACATGCACATTATCAAGAAGGGTTGGTGGGGTTATTGCAGCAAGCCAGCTTTGACTCTTGGCTAAGCTATCCTACGAGACTCCAACTTGAAATGGTTTTGCGCACTCGAGTCCACTACTCACCACTTCAATACACTATCGAGGATCCACCTCCGTCTTCCTACGGAAGAGCCATCCTCTACACTCACGCTTATCTTAAGGCTTTTAGTAGTTTCCATTTACTTGTCTATGAACTGTATAGGCAACCAAGTAGTCCTTTACCACGGACGCGGCTATTCAAATAGATGATGTTAACCCTGGAGGGGTGTACTTCTTCATACATGTTTCCACCACTTAGCGTCTGCACACGACATGTGCTCGGCAGACTTCAAGCGAAAGTAGACGTGGGTGTAGACCACGACCTACCTAAACACCTATGTCTCTAGTCCAGGTTTATCGCCTATTCAGTTCCATCCGCAGGGAGTCCGGCCGAGGTTTCCACATACAGCCTCGAACGATGTGAACAGGGTTCCGAGACACCTAACGGGTGCCCGGTGTACCCGGCCACGTACCTACCGCATCACAGCCCACCCCGCGGTCAGCGCTGTCCACGGCCTCCAGTAGACTACAAACACCAGAAACTACTTGCAACTCCTGGACAGAGGACTAGGGTGAATAAGAAGTCGAGCGGGGTCATATTTCAGGGCCCAATGTATGGTAGTAGCTGAATCTTAAATCACACATACAGATCTCAGTGCTTAAGGACGGCTTCAATGAAACAACCCACCATGTACTCCTACATGGCCTCTCATCGATACCTTTACCAAATCGTGTTCAACACATCACTCTCATACTGACATGATCATTTCACTCTAGCCCATCACCCAGATGAACCAGACCTGACTTGACTCTAAGCATAGCAGGCATAGCAAGGTAGGAACAACACATACACATGGCTCAATCAACTCCTACACATGCTAGTGGGTTTCATCTAGTTACTGTGGCAATGACAGGTCATGCAGAGGAAATGGGTTCAACTACCGCAGCACACAGCAGTTTGAATCGCGTTTTCTTAATGCAGTAAAAGAGACCAGGAGCGAGAACATGGGATTGTATCGATATGATCAAATGGTTGGTTGCTTGCATGATGGGTCGGTGCACTGGTATTGTTCTTCGTTGGGGTAATCACGGTACTCCTCAGGGGCAGGACCTGCCGCAGAGAGCACCGATACACAAACATCACCAAACAATATGCAATAATATGATGCATGCATGAGACATACCAAAATGAGTGTATTGGGCTAATGCAACTAAGACCAGATGGGTTTGAACTATTTTGAACCAAAGGTTCAAGTTTCAAACTCATAAGTGGCCCTTTTAAGTGCTTATACTTGTTCTGTCCTAAACAGCAGGTTAACTTGATTAAACATGCATGAAACCATTACAGATGGATAGATTGGATTTTTCTGATCATTTTTCATATATAACACTTTGCATTTGGAGCTACAGATTAATTTCTATGATTTTTTTGAAGTTTGTGGTATTTTCTGGAATTTCCTGTGTAATAATAATTCCAGTAAATAACTTACTGTGTCAACAATACGTCAGGATGACGTCAGTGGTCAACGGAGCTAGTCCAGGTCAAACTGACCAGTGGGTCCTGCGTGTTAGTAGTTATTTAAACCAACTAAATTTAGTTAGTGCTAATCTAAGTTAATTAGCAGAGCGGGCCCCACTTGTCATAGACTCGGGGGGAGTCAATCTGGGCCCACCCAGTCAATTCAACGGGGTCAAACCCACCGGCATTTAGCCGCCGGCGAGGCCAGACGCGGTGGTGGAAGTGCATTAGTGCGTTCCAGCGACCAAATGAGCGGCGGAGGCCATCTACGTGTAGCTGGGAGCAAGCCGCGGCGCTTGGTGGTGGTGGTTGAGCTTGGGGTGGCCGGAAACATCGCCGGCGTCGACCTTGGCGGTCGTTGGAGTTCGGGTGAGGATGAACCCGAGGCTACGGGGCACGGCGAGGCACGTGGTGAGGTGCGTTGGGCTCCTGGGGATGTAGTGAGTGTGTTGGACACGGTGGTGTGGCCGGTGGTTGGCCGGAGACACGTTGGCGACGAGCTCAGCAGTGGCGCGTGCGGGGAAGCTTCGTGTGCTCGCTGTGGTGCACAAGAGCGAGAAAGGGAAGGGGGAGAAGGTAGCTGGGCTCACGACGGTCTCGAGGGAGCAGACGGCGCGGTCGGGGACGAGCTGGTGCGGCGGCGACAGCGAAAGGGATCTCTGGCGGTGGCGGGGTCGGATGAGGTTGGTGCAGAGGCTTCGAGGCAAGCGAGCGCTCGGGGCTCGGCTAGCTCGAAGAAGAGGAGGGCGGCGGAGCTCCTGGACACGGTGGCGCGGCGCAGGGACGATGGAGAGCGTGACTACGGTGACGGTGCGGCTGCGGTGGCATCGGCCATGGTGCGGGAGAGCGAGGAAGAGGAGCTGGGGAGGAAGGGGCATGTCTGTGAGCTCGGGGGAGGAGTGGGTGACCGACCCAGGGCGGCAAAACAACGAGGGGAGGAAGTAGGGCGGCGGGCAGCTGCGTGGCACGCTCTGGTGCCGACGTCAAGCACCTGGCTGCCTGCCTGGCCAAGCCAAGCAGCTCGCTGGAGCGGTGGCTGGGCTGGGCCGGCAGGTGGGCTTGCCAGGTGGGCGCCAGGTAAGGCTCTGCTTTTCTTTGATTTTCCTTTTCTATTTTTCTGTAAGTTTGTGGACTTTCTAAAAATACCTAAGCAACTCCAAAAATCCCCAAACTGCTCATGCCCACTGTTTAAAATATTTTATAAATTTCAAACATCCAAATTCAAATACTTACGATTTAATTCAAAGACCTTAGGATGACCTAGAAAATTGTGCACCACTTTTGGCAGAGGTTCTGAACCAAGACAAAAATGATGGACATTTTAGAAGGGCATTTCAGGTTCATGGAAAATATTTTTAGTAAACCCTAGTTGGATCCAGAGGGGGCTGGGGGTTCTGTCATCCCCATTTCAAGTTTCTGTTGAATGGAATAGACATGATGCAACACTCTAATGCATGAACTAGCTGGGGTGTGACAACTCACCCCCACTCAAAAGAATCTAGTCCCGAGATTTAGGATCCTCCGGGAAGAAGGCGGGATACTCGAGTCGAAGACGATCCTCCCTTTCCCAAGTTGCTTCTTTCTCAGAATGGTGCGACCATTGAACCTTGAGAAACTTGATGTTATGTCGTCGAGTGGTACGCTCGGCTTGATCGAGGATACGAACGGGGTACTCTCGATACGTGAGATTATCTTGAAGATCAAGCGTTTCGTGGTCCACTCCACGGATAGGATCCGAGAAGCAACGCCTGAGTTGAGAGACGTGGAAGACATCGTGGACTCTGGAGAGATGCGGAGGTAGTTCCAATTGGTAGGCAACTTCTCCTCGTTTGGCAAGAATGCGAAAAGGTCCAATGTAGCGAGCAGCCAATTTGCCTTTGATACCGAAACGATGGGTTTCCTTCAGAGGAGTAACCCGAAGGTAAGCCTTCTCGTCAACCTCAAAAGTCATAGCCTTATGTTTTCGGTCATATTGACTCTTTTGACGAGATTGGGCTGTTTTCAACTTTTCACGAACGATGCGAACTTGCTCTTCTGCTTCCTGGATCATATCCGGGCCAAAGAATTGTCTTTCCCCGGTTTCTGACTAGTTAAGAGGTGTTCGACACCTTCGTCCATAGAGAACTTCAAAAGGGGCTTTACCCAAGGTAGATTGAAAGCTGTTGTTATAAGCAAATTCGGCAAATGGAAGGCATTTCCCCCAATCCATTCCGAATGAGATAACAGAAGCTCAAAGCATGTCTTCTAGAATCTGGTTGACGCGCTCTACTTGACCACTTGATTGAGGGTGAAAGGCAGTGCTAAAGGAAAGGCGGGTTCCCATAGCATTTTGGAAACTTTCCAAAAATCGAGAGGTGAAGAGACTTCCTCGATCCGCCTTAATTTCCAGTGGAACACCATGGAGAGACACTATTCGGGAGATGTACAAGTCTGCTAACTGACTAGCGGTTATACTCTCGCGGACGGGCAAGAAATGGGCCACTTTAGAAAGACGATCGATAACGACGAAGATAGCATTATTCCCTCTCTTGGTCCTGGGAAAACCGGTGATGAAATCCATACCAATTTTACCCCATTTCCATTCTGGAATAGCTAAGGGTTGAAGGGTGCCAGCAGGCCGTTGATGCTCTGCTTTTACACGACGACAGACGTTGCAATTAGCAACAAATTGGGCAATGTCTCTCTTCATCCTAGTCCACCGGAACCTCTGGCGTAGGTCCTGATACATCTTAGTGCTATCGGGATGAATGGTGAGAGGAGATTCATGAGCTTCCTTAAGGATCAACTGCCGTAAGTGTTGGTTCTTGGGAACCACTAGACAGTTCTCAAAATACACAACACCATGATCATTTGTAGAGAAACATTTAGCATCTCCGCTAGCAATGTTCTCCTTGATCCGAGATATTCCTTTATCTTGTGTTTGGGCAGCGATGATTTGATCCGTAAGAGTAGGTTTCGCCACCAAGGTGGAAAGGAATCCTTGAGGAACGATGTGAAGGTTAAGCTTCCGAAATTCCTCGTGGAGAAGTGGTTGACTTTGTTGCAACATCAGATTGTTGCAATAAGATTTACGACTTAGTGCATCAGCCATGACGTTGGCTTTTCCCGGGGTGTAAGTTATCCCTAAGTCGAAATCTATGATCAACTCGACCCAACGTCTTTGCCTGAGATTCAAATCCGGTTGGGTGAATATGTACTTCATACTTTGATGATCAGTGAAGATTTCGCAACAATTACCGAGGAGGTAATATCGCCAGGTTTTGAGTGCATGGACTACAGCTGCAAGCTCTAGATCATGAGTAGGGTAGTTTTCCTCATGTGGGTGTAATTGCCGTGAAGCATAAGCAATTACATGTCGATCTTGCATGAGAATGCAACCTAGTCCTTGTCGCGAGGCGTCGCAATAGATAACAAAGTCCTTGGAGAAGTCTGGTGGTACCAGTACGGGAGCAGAAATCATGCGTCTTTTCAGTTCCTGGAAACTGTGCTCACATTGTGGAGTCCACTCGAACTTTTGATCTTTCTTGAGGAGTTCAGTTATAGGTTTAGCAACTTTGGAGAAATTCTCGACAAAGCGACGACAATAGCTCGCTAAGCCAAGGAAACTCCGAACTTGCTTGACCGATTCAGGTGGAGTCCAATTAAGGACGGCTTGAACTCGCTCGGGATTGACAGCAATACCTTTACTAGAGATTACATGTCCTAGATAGGTCACTTCTGGCAACCAAAATTCGCATTTAGAGAACTTGGCATAAAGGCGATGCTCTCGAAGTTTCATCAACACTAGCCTTAGATGTTCAGCATGTTCTTCCTCGTTCTTGGAGTAGATGAGTATATCATCGATGTAAACCACGACGAATTTATCCAAATACTCCATGAAGATTGAGGTCATTAACTGAGAGAAGGTGGCTGGGGCGTTGGTTAAACCGAAGGACATGACGGTGTACTCGTATTAGCCGTAACGAGTAACAAAGGCCGTTTTGGGAATGTCCCCGTTCCTGATTTTGATTTGATGGTATCCCAACCTCAAATCCATGTTAGAAAAGACTGAGGATCCAGCGAGCTGATCATACAGATCATTGATCCTGGGGAGCGAATACTTGTTCTTTATTGTGACCAAGTTGACGGGTCGATAATCTACAACCATCCGGTCCGTACCATCCTTCTTCTTGACAAAGAGGACGGGGCAAGCCCATGGAGATGAACTAGGACGGATGAAACCCTTTTTCAAGGACTCATCGAGTTGTTTCTTAAGTTCGGCTAGTTCTAGTGGTGCCATCTTATAGGGTCTTCTAGAAATTGGGACAGTTCCTGGAATGAGATCTATCACGAACTCGACATCTCTGTCAGGTGGGACACCAGGCAATTCTTCTGGAAAGACACCCGGAAATTCGCGGACTATCAGAACATCTTCGAGGTCTGGTAAGGGACTGACATTAAGAGAATATAGTTGTCGCTTGGCTACTCGGGTCAAGACATTGACTATCTTTCCCGAAGGGTGCGTGAGTTGAACAGTCCTAGAGAAGCAATCAATCTTGGCATGATGGGCTGACATCCAGTCCATACCCAAGATGATATTAATATCCGAAGATTTGAGAGCTATCAATGATGCAAGGAAAACAAGTCTGTCAACTTGGATTTCATTCCCATGGCTTACTCTAGAGGTTTGCCATCTAGAACTAGGAGTAGAAATTTCCATGGTGGAAGGCATGTCACAGAATGCGGTGTTATGCAAGCGAGCATAGTTTTCAGATATGAATGAATGAGATGCTCCAGTATCGAAAAGAACAGATGTCGGGTGGCAATTAACAAGGAGCGTACCGAGAACGACATTGGGATCCTCTTGAGCCTCTTCAGCTGAGACACAATTCACATGGCCACGTGCAGTGGTGGCAGGCTTGGCATAGTACACCTTCCCTGCTGGCATGCCACGGCCAACAGCCTTTCCAGACTGGTTGGGGTTGGTTTGGGGACACTCGCGCATGTAGTGGCCCGATTCCCCACACTTGAAGCACGTCACGGGGCTGGTGCGTGGAGGAGCATTGTTGGTTGGCCCACCATAGGGCTTAGCTGGTGCATATTGCTGCGCTGGACGAGGTGCCTGATAGGATGGCCTCAGTGTGAACCTGGGTGGCAGGGCAGTGTTAGGCACCCATACCCGGCGCTTCTGTGGTCCAGCACCGGATGAGCAACCCAAGTCACGGCCATGCTTGCGTGTTGCTTCGAAATCAGTCTGACCCGTCTCAGCACTGATGGCTTTGTTCACAAGCTTCTGAAAAAAGGTGCACTCATGTAGACGGAGATCTCGGCGAAGCTCGGGGCTAAGTCCCTTGCGGAACCTTGCCTGCTTCTTGGCATCAGTGGAGACTTCTTCAGTGGCATAGCGTGCTAGGTTACCGAACTCCCTGCTGTAAGCGTCCATAGAGAGTCAACCTTGGGTGAAACTGCAGAACTCCTCACCTTTACGGTCCATAAGACCCTTCGGAATGTGATGTTCACGGAAAGCCTCACTAAATTCTGCCCAAGTAGTGACATGGCCAGCTGGGCGCATGGCTTCATAGTTCTCCCACCAGAGACTGGCGGGTCCTTCGAGATGATATGCAACAAAGGTGACCTTATCAGCCTCAGCTACGAGTGCAGAACGTAGCTTGCGAGTAATGCTGCGAAGCCAGTCATCAGCATCGAGAGGCTCGACGAAGCGGTGGAAGGTGGGTGGATGTAACTTGATGAAGTCGCTGAGCGACACCAAGTTATTCCTCTGGTACTGTGCTGTGTTCTGCTCGATGCACTCCAACAAACGGTTGGTCTCCCGCTTGTTTCTCTTAGCCTCCAGCATAACCTCGGCCAGAGAAGGAGGGTGAGGCAGGTTTGCTTCCCCAACTCTGCTACCTTCGGCCTGCACTGGGGGAGCAGGGTTGTTGCGGGTGTTGACCATCCTAGGAAAACAAGACAATGGTTTAGTCCAGGATGATAAGATTCTGACATAGAAATGTAGAATGTAATGGATAACTCAGAATGCAAGATGATCATCCGTATGACATGGTAGATACAGAAACTGCTTCTTTTATTCCATCGTCATACACACCATACAAGGTTTAGTACAAGACCAAACAAAGTACTACTACGGTGAAAGGAAGATTACATCTCATCGGAGGCATTCCAAGCTCCTATACATTATTTTTTACACCTCCGGAATTGATACACACTAAGTCATATTCCACAGGTCACGCAGAACGGTGGAAATACAACTATTACAATACTAGTGAAACTACTACTAACTCAGACAGCTCTGTAGTAGTCCTCATAGAAGTCCAAGAAGAAGGCCACGGGAACCCGAAGGAGTTCCCGGCGCCAGGTGGTATCGGACTCATCGTCCGATGACTTCGAGGCGGACTCCTCCCCCGAGGAGGAGGAGAAAGATGCACCTTCCCCAGCGGGGGGACAGAAGAAGAGGAAGGCCTCCCCAACAAGGGCGGCCGAAGGGTCCAAGAAAGGACGGACCCTTCCTCCGGACTGCTCCGCCAACACCGACAACGGCGACAAGGAGTGGCCCTCAAGGGCCAAGCCCCTGGCAAGATCGTAAGTGTCCGAATTCCTGGATGATTTATAATTTCTCTTTTTGCCACGTGGTGTCTTTCTAATGCCGCATACAACCTGTAGTCCGGCCAAGGACGATCTTCCCGCTTCGCCGAGCGGGTCCTTGGCTACGTCGGATATGGATTCCCTTCCGACCGCCTCCACCCCTTGTGACGCTGATGATGCCGAGGTGGGATCCCAGGAGGGGACCCACCAGGAGGGGGAGGCTCCGGAGGTGCCATAGGGCAACCTCCCGGACTTCGCACCGGACTCCGCGCCGTAACCTGCAGTGGTTCCGGAGTCCGGCAGGCGGCCCCTTCATAAGAAGGGCAAGACTGTGACACCGGCGGCCTCCGTCCAACCGGAGGCGCCGGATAACTTGTTGGAGGCACTCAACGGCGCTTCCATCGAGGAAGAATACCGCACTATCATGAATGCGGTGCTTCAGAAGGTTCAGCTCGCCAAGAGCTGGCTGACCGAAGCCTGCAGCCTTCTAACAGGCTTTGAGGTAAGAAATTTAAAATATGTAATATAATACCACATAGACAGTAGCCCCTGATGCTCGGTTCAGTGTTCGGCAAGAAAAGCTGGACTGAGGATCTAAAAAGATATACGCAGGACGTCTAAAAAATATGTCAATATGGGATTGCAGGCTGCGCTGCTGACCTCTGCCGCATTGATTGCGGTGGTCGATGCTTTGAAGCAGAACCTCGAGCGGTCCGAGAGCGAGCTCGGCCGTGCCAAGAAGCAACTCGAGGACAAGGAAGGTGAGTAACACCGTATTAAATTTGTACCTTACAGAAAAGGATTTTGGTTGCAAGAGAAATAACAAGGATAACGTGGGTACTCCAGGGGCCACGAACGAGGTGGCGACCCTGAAGGAGGCCATGTCCGCGGCCGAACGCAATGCGGCCGCGGAACAAGCCGAGCGAGAGAAGCAGGAGGCACGGGTGGCGGAGGTGCAGCAAGAGCTCCAGGCTCTCGTGGAAAAGCATGAGAGTTTGGAGTGCGACTCGAAGACTCGAGAGTCCGAGCTTGCATCGGCTCTTGAGAGTGCCAAAGCCGCTAAGGCCAAAGCCCACAAGGCCCTCCAGGAAATCGAGGCGGTGAAGAGAATAGCGGCGGGTAAGGCAGTTTTCATGCAAAGCAAGCATGTGAACGTGAATTACCTGTTACTTACCCAAATTCGGAGCTCTCCAGGAGTGTTCGCAGATCTGCCTCGCAGCGTGTCCGATGCTGCCGCTTTCTACCGGGCCGAGGAGGGGAGCTCGACGGAGAAGGCCTTCTGGTCTCAGTATGCTGAGGCCGAACATCCGGTGCCCCTTAGCGACCAGCTGAAGCAGCTGGTCGAGCTCCACAAGGTAGCCGAACAGGCCATGAAGGGCCTCATAGTTCGGCTGTGGCCCAAGGAGGCCATGCCTGGGAGCTACTTCGGCCTGGTGCGGTGGCTGGTGGATGCGTGTCCCTGGGTGGAAGTCGTCAAGCAGTCCGCCTGCATTGAAGGTGCCCATCGGGCCCTTGCCCGTGCGAAAGTGCACTGGGGCAGGATGGACGCTGAGAAGCTTCTGACGGACGCGCCGCCGGCGGGCAAGGAGTATCGCACGCCCAAAATGTATTATAAGAGTGTCCTGAACGGTGCCCGCATGATTGCGGATGAGTGCTCCAAAGATGTAATATTTGAGTAGAATCGCATTATGTTATCTTGTGCGCTGAAAACTGTGTTCATATGCGCTAAGCAACGCTTATTAATTTAAAATATTACTTTCTGTGCGGCCGTTTATCAAATCTGAGAGATGGCAAGTCGTTGGCTTCAGCCCCCATGCCACGAGTGTTGGGGTGTTCGGGATAAACTTGAGCGCTCTTGTTCCCATTGTTGGGTCCATCTAGGGAGGCGCTCAACACAACGAACGAGGCAACCGGACTTATAATGCTTGAACACTCTCACTTAGCCATAGAAGTCTATAATTTTAAATTTCGGCGAAGCCCCTAGTATTCGAAAGACCGAGTTCGGGGCGTTGTCCACGCCTGGGCCGGACAAAGCCGGTTCCTTGCTCTAAGAGGCATAAGTCTTTAGGGACTCGAAAAGACCTCTCGAACAGCGACCAGCTTTCGCCTTATCATGACAGTCAGTTTTAGCTTTCTCCACTGAGGCGCTCGCCCAGCTCAACCGGGGCGCAATCGAGTGGTTCTCCCAGTGCTACCTTAGCCGATAAAACGGAACGTAAGGTACCAAAACATGGGAGCCGGGCAAACCCAAATATTGACCCAAGACATGATTCGGAGCCGATGCATATAATGCTATAAGTTCGGGGTGCCGCACTTGTGAAAGTGTTCGGACTTGTCACACCATAATGCGGGGAACTTAGGCCCCTGGTGTATTCGGCCGTACCAAATTGTACGGATGCAAGATGTCATAAATGAACATATATGTAAGAAAGAAATGCAATTATAAGCGAAAAGCAATGCATTATTTATTCAAGGAATTCTGCGATGAATGCAGAACGATACAAATAGTGCGGTAAGCAATGAGAAGACTATTAAACATGTCCCCCTCCAGGGGTAGGCTGTGGAATGGTGTATGAAAATGGATTTAATGCTCGTAATGGAGACCACCTGAATACTTGTCGTAGCCTTTCTTCTCCCCTGGCTGTTGCATCGTGTGTTCGGCAGGTCTACTGCCGAACAGGGTGTCTGGTGAACGGAGTCCTGTGGGTAAGAAAAAGGAAAAAAAGAAAAAGAGCAACACACTTGGGAGCCCCTGGTGTGGTTGAGCCGCACTCTGGGCCTGTCGCGGCCGTGCCCCTCCCCCTATGCCCATGGTATCTCCAGGGCGTATTGATGTACGCGAAGGACTAGTTTTGCAATTATGCAAGGGCTGGGGTTGGGGCCACATTGCTACGCGTGCTCGGAACGTGCCAGGTGGTCTTGTTGTACGTTAATCCGGGCGCGTTTGGCCGTGTCCGGTTGCTTAACGGTCGGACTCGAAAATTGCCTTAAGAGGCTGCTCTGTACTTCTGCCGCAAGAGCCGCTGTGTGTTCCTCCGTTCGGAGGGAGCGTTCAGTGTTTCCGTTGACCGTGATGACTCCTTGAGGGCCTGGCATCTTGAGCTTGAGGTATGCGTAGTGCGGCACCGCGTTGAACTTTGCAAATGCGGTTCGTCCGAGCAGAGCATGATAGCCGCTGCGGAACGGGACTATATCGAAGATTAACTCCTCGCTTCGGAAGTTATCCGGGGATCCGAAGACCACTTCAAGTGTGACTGAGCCTGTACAATTGGCCTCTACACCTGGTATGACGCCTTTGAAGGTCGTCTTTGTAGGTTTAATCCTTGAGGGGTCTATGCCCATCTTGCACACTGTATCCTGATAAAGCAGGTTCAGGCTGCTGCCGCCGTCCATCAGGACTCTAGTGAGGTGAAATCCATCGACGATTGGGTCTAAAACCAATGCGGCGAATCCTCCATGGCGGATACTGGTGGGGTGGTCCCTTCGATCAAAAGTGATCGGGCAGGAGGACCATGGGTTGAACTTTGGGGCGATTGGCTCCATCGCGTATACGTCCCTGAGTGCACGCTTCCGCTCCCTCTTGGGTATATGAGTTGCGTATATCATGTTCACCATCCGCACTTGTGGGGGGAAACCCTTCTGTCCTCTATTGTTCGGCGGCCGGGTCTCTTCCTCGTCATCGCTATGCAGCCCCTTGTCATTGTTTTCGGCAATTAACTTGCCTACCTGCTTAAATACCCAACAATCCATGTTGGTGTGATTAGCTGGCTTTTCGGGGGTGCCATGTATCTAGCAAGAGTGGTCGAGTATTCAGTCCAAATTGGACGGGCCCGGAGTAGTTCTTTTGAATGGCTTTTTCCGCTGACCGGGTTTAGAGCCTCTGAATCCGGCGTTGACTGTCGTATCCTCAGTGTTATCGCCGTTGACGCGGCATTTGTTTTTGTTTCGACGTGACCTGCCATTGCGGTCCTTGGTATCCGAACTGCCAGAATTTTTGCTGAGGTTGTTACTGCGGGCTAGCCAGCTGTCCTCTCCCGCGCAGAAGCGGGTCATGAGTGATGTGAGGGCTGCCATGGATTTCGGCTTTTCCTGTCCTAGGTGCCGGGCCAGCCACTCGTCGCGGATGTTATGTTTGAAGGCTGCGAGGGCCTCTGCATCCGGATAGTCGACGATTTGATTTTTCTTTGTTAAGAACCGTGTCCAGAACTGTCTGGCCGATTCGTCTGGCTGCTGAATTATGTGGCTTAGGTCATCGGCGTCTGGTGGTCGCACATATGTGCCCTGGAAGTTGTCAAGGAATGCGGCTTCCAGGTCCTCCCAACACCCAATTGACTCTGCTGGCAAGCTGTTAAGCCAATGTCGTGCTGGTCCTTTAAGCTTGAGTGGGAGATATTGATGGCGTGAAGATCGTCACCGCGGGCCATGTGGATATGAAGGAGATAGTCTTCGATCCAAACCGCGGGGTCTGTTGTGCCGTCGTAGGATTCAATGTTCACGGGTTTAAACCCTTCAGGGATTTGATGATCCATTACTTCATCTGTGAAGCATAGTGGGTGTGAGGCGCCTCTATATTGGGCAATATCACGACGTAGCTCAAGCGAGCTTTGTCTACTGTGTTCGGCCCGGCCGGAGTTGCTGTATCCGGCGTGACGGTAATCGTCGTGTATCGTGGGGCGCCCACGTGATCCGTAGATCGATCTTGATTGTCTTGCCTTGTCCTCCAATATGTCTCGCAAGTCCGGTGCATTCCCCCGTGGCTTCGTACTTTTCGAGCGGTGCCGGGGTACGGTCCTGGTGGAGGGCCTAGAGGCCTCTCTGTCGCGGCCACGAGGTGGTCGGTCTGCCGTATTGTGCACTGGTGATGAAGGTCTATATGCCTCCTCCTCTAATCGGGGGAGCAACTTGTGTTTTGGGTAGCTTTTGGAGGGGCGTTCGAGTTCATGCTCTTCGACCGCGAGGACTTCGGACCATCTGTCGGCTAGCAGGTCTTGATCAGCTCGAAGCTGTTGCTGCTTTTTCTTTAGGCTGTTTGCCGTGGCCATAAGCCTGCGTTTAAAATGCTCTTGTTCGACGGGATCCTCAGGCATGATGAATTCGTCGTCATCGAGGCTTGCCTCGTCTCCGGAGGGAGGTATGTAATTATCATCCTCTACCTCTTCGTCTGCCGCTCTCGGATGAGGGTTGGCTTCTCCGTCCTCCTGTGCTGAATCTTGCTGGAGGGGGTTGTCTTCGGCACTCTCTGGGGTGTTATTATCTCCGGTGCCGGAATCTCCATTCTTGCTGTGGCAGGATTTAGAGTGGCGCCACTGACGCCGGCGCTTGGGCTGTTTCTTGGAGGAGCCTTCCTCTGCTGCATCCTCGCCGTTCCCATCCTTTGGGATGTCCACCATGTATATGTCGTATGACGAGTTGGTCTTCCAGTGCCCCGTAGGCGCTGGTTCTTGGTCGTCTCCGGCATCATCGTCCATACCATCGATGTCTTCGGAGTCGTAATCTAGCATGTCGGTTAGATCGTCGACAGTGGCTACAAAGTGGGTGGTGGGTGGGCTTTGAATTTCTTCGTCGTCCACATCCCAACCGTCCTGACCGCAGTCCGGCCAGGGCTCTCTTGATAACGAGAGATACTTTAGCGAATACAGGATGTCGCCAAAGGGTGAGTGCTGAAATATGTCCGCGACAGTGAACTCCATGATCGGCGCCCAATCGCATTCGATTGGTAGGGGCGCAGGAGGTTCGGAGTCCAGCGAGGGGTCCGGCACCTCGGAGTCACGAGCTTTACAAGGGATAAAGTCAGTATTTGGCTCCATCACCATAGAGGTTGCAGCCCCGAGGCGGTGTCTAGCCACCCGTCCTCGATCTGCGCGGTCGGTTCCGAACTAAGGGTTGGAGCGGACTCATGTGCGGCCTCCAGGGCACTGTCCGGCAGCGGAGCTAAATCATGCCCATCGTGACAGTGCGGCGTGCTCGGCTGTGGCTCGAATCCGTCGAAGATCAAGTCTCTGCGGATGTCAGCCGTGAAGTTTAGACTTCCAAATCTGACCTGACGGCCAGGGGCGTAGCTTTCGATCTGCTCCAGATGGCCAAGCGAATTGGCCCGCAGTGCAAAGCCGCCGAATACAAAGATCTGTCCGGGGAGAAAAGTCTCGCCCTGGACTGCATTGTTGTTGATGATCGAAGGAGCCATCAAGCCTATCAGTGACGACACAGAGGAACTCTCAATGAAAGCACTAATGTCGGTGTCAAAACCGGCGGATCTCGGGTAGGGGGTCCCGAACTATGCGTCGAGGCGGATGGTAATAGGAGACAAGGGACACGATGTTTTTACCCATGTTCGGGCCCTCTCGATGGAGGTAAAACCTACTCCTGCTTGATTGATATTGATGATATGGGTAGTACAAGAGTGGATCTACCACGAGATCAAGGAGGCTAAACCCTAGAAGCTAGCCTATGGTATGATTGTTGTAATGGTTGTTCGTCCTACGGACTAAAACCCTCCAGTTTATATAGACATCGGAGAGGGCTAGGGTTACACAGAGTCGGTTACAATGGTAGGAGATCTACATATCTGTATTGCCAAGCTTGCCTTCCACGCCAAGGAAAGTCCCATCCGGACACGGGACAAAGTCTTCAATCTTGTATCTTCATAGTCTTGGAGTCCGGCCGATGATGATAGTTCGGCTATCCGGACACCCCCTAGTCCAGGACTCCCTCAACGACTCTCAGTTGGACCAGATGATCGTTGCCACCAGCAGCAAGTTCACCGTCCTCAAGAAGCTCGCGGATGACATCGCCATACTCCTCCAGCTCGCGCGCCCAGGCTCTGCATTGCCTGCCATCCTAATCGGCCTCCATGGCTGAAACCTCTTTCAAGCACTGGTGGCCCTGCGACTGCCCGCCGATGCCACGAAGAATGTCCACCTGGAGGTCACGCTCGCCGCGAGGCGCCTTGCCCTACATGAATTTGTCGACCTACACATCCACGTGTATGAGAAAATCGTGTACGTAGGTATCTACAAGGCCAGTGAGGACGCTACGATGTTGGCCTTCCTCAACCGGCTGGAAGCCTTGGATGCCTTTGTTGAGAAGCACCTCGATCTCGCCACAAAAGCCGCCGCTCCTTAGCCGCCGGTCGGTGGCCCAGCGCACTAAGTTGAGGAGGAGTAGGTCGTACGTTCATGGATCCATCTTTCTTCTTGCCTTCTGTAACCACCACTGCGATCGCATCCTCGTGGCCTTAATTATTATTGTGCTGTTGCATTCTCGTTCCAGTCAATACCGACATGTGCGATCCCTTTGCTTAATTATATGCATCACTGTAACTAGTACTCCATCCATCAATTTATAAGTTGTGCTTACCTTTTCCATCAACTTCGTGCAACGCGCGGGCATCTTGCTAGAAACACTAGAATATGTCTATATAATCCGTATGTGATAGTCCATTTGAAATCTCAAAAAAGACAAATATTTAGGTACGGAGGGAGTAACATATTAGGAGTATGTCAAAACAATAGTGATTTCTTTCAAGTTTGTGAACAAATACTACTATTCTACTACTTTGGATCTGTCGCAACGAACGGGCACATTGCTAGTAAAAGGAAAAGGCCTGCCGCGTTCGCGTCGCACCCCCACACGCCCGGGAATCGGGAGTACTCCACGGCCTGTCTGGCACGACACATAGCTTAGGGGAGGCGTGTTGCCTAGCATTTTCACTTTCATGTGGGACCACCGTTGAGCAAACCGACACCCCGCCCGCTGCCGGGTTGGAAAACAGAAACGAGGGGAAGATCTAGCTGTAGCACGGAAGCCAAGAAATTTGGTGTCAGATGGGGCTCGTTGATAGAGTAGGAGCATTCCATCCAAGTACTACTCCTACTAGTACCAAGTTTGTACTCCTAACTATATTACTAGTACTACCACTATACAAATAGTAGGTACGTGCACGGCACAACATCGTAGGAACAAAAAACAAGAAGATCTTGTTTTGGGTGATTTATCTTTTTTTCAATCAACGTAGTATGAATAATATGATGTGGGGGGCACCCATGAAGCTTCTGTGGCTTGGTTGCATGGCTACGAAAGGTTAGAGAAAAATAAATAGATAATGTGTTTAGAGTGCACTCCATTAAATAGATATACTTTGGATCCATTGCAACGGACTGGCACATCTATATCTATACCCCCTATATAGTGTGTGAAAAACTTTGAAAGTTGGTCGTTGGATGAAGCCAATCCGACAGTACAAAGATGGCAAATCCGAGCACTACTGGCCGTTGGATATCATCCACCAGATTCTGCCACATGTATAATCTAGAAGACTCCATGGTTGAAATTAATTCATGACTAACTTTGCCACAACTAAACTTAGGCAAAGTTATTAGTTCTTCAAAATGAGAGCCACAAGTTGGCAAGCCTAAGGGAATCTTGCCACATTTTTTCTGTGTATGTCATGTGGGGCCTTAGTGCGGCTTGCCTAAGGTGTGGCTTGAACCAAACACTCACCTAAGTTAATCAAACTTGCCTAACCTTACATTCCACCAGATTTTGCCACATGTTCAAATCCAGAAAACTCCACATCTAGAAGCATAATGCACAAACCACCAGAATCTCATGTGTGCAATGCATGTGTACCTTACTAGTACTAGTTGGTAGTAGTAAGAAACAAATTCTAGTTTTTTGGCATGAGCTCGTACTGCGGGAGCACCACAAGGCCTGCCACAAGAGTTACATTTCCCTCTCGGGGCCCACGGGACCAAACTTCAGTGGCTTAGTGCCCGGCCTATGAGTCAATGACATGCGGACCTTAAATGCGGCCGGCCCACATGTCATTCTCATGGTGGTGGCGTGGTTCGCGACTCACTCGTTCGAGATGAACCGGCCGATGGTGGCGTGGCTGTGGCGAGGGTGCCACAACTGGGCATCGGGGCGTTACGAGGCGTAGATGGCCACACCAGCGGGTACTACCTGTAGTACATAAGTACTCCAGCCGAGGATTGATGCCCAGGACGAAATGTGTCACAGCCGCTGGATGAAAATTCATTGGTGCGGGAGTACGGATCGGAGCACAGCAGCGGAGCAGGCAAACCGCGTCCAATCGGGTGTGTATGTGGTAGAAAGTTGATGGTCGCCGCAGTTCACCTGGCCCGCATGTCATGCACACAAAGGCAGAGGAGCGGTGGGGCCGAGAGGGATGAGGGGCACGTCGGGGGGATGAGGATCCCCTGACGCGAACAATCCTACCATTCTGTCACTGACATGTGGGACCCATAAGCGTGGGTCCCACCTATCAGCAAAGGAAAGGCAGGGCAAGGCAGTGATAGCCACGTCAGAGGATCCATGTCCACGTCGGGGGACGTCGTGCCGTGGGTTGGAGTGGCGTCGTGGGAATCGCGTGTGGGTGTGGCAGTGGTAGAAACAAGAAACGTGATGGTCGTCGTGGTTCAACTTCCATGGACAAGCTGTCATGTCTGCTGACACATGTATAGCAAAACTAGAGTGTTTATATTTCAAGCACGTGAACAAGTATTATTCTACTACTTTGGATCCATTGCAACGCACGGGCCATCACATTGGTAGTAGTAGTGTCCATCTCTATCTCTAGAGGTCTTCCCTCGTTCATCCTTTTCTCTCACAAGATAAAGTACTCATACAAATGCATCTTGATGTTTCGTGCAACGCACGAGGATGTTTCCTTGGGGGTCTCTCCAGCGCGGCGTGGCCCTAGTTGCAAGTTGATGCCCCTTGAGATGCCGACATTGAGGGGCACTCGGATTTCCTCCGATGAGCAGGTAAGATGAGTTTGATCACGTAGTAAATGCATTCTAAAGACTACTTCCGTGTCCATTTCCAAATTCTCCCCCTGCCCACTGTTTCACAGGTTAGGCTCGGTGCGAGTGGAGATTGGCTTGCATATGTATGGGAGGGTACCAACATCAATTTGCACAACATTTACAATGGTGACATCGTTCCCGTAGAACCTTTGTCCAACATTGGGATCAGCCATGCAATGGGCCACCGCGTGAATTGGTACGATGGAACCACGGTGAGATTGAATGAGATAGCACAAACCTTGCACATGGCGGTCAAAGGCGGACCATGCTGTCTGCGGCCAATTTTTTGTCGTACGAGTAGGAAGACGATGTGTTCCTTTCTAACTGCATCTTTGCGGTGACAAACCAGGGGACTTATTTTGTATGGGACACATCATACGATATACTCCCTCTCTCCCAGTTTATTTGTTTTGAATCTTTTCGTTTTATAAGTTTCAAATTCAAATTTAGAGCTCCCCATCACATGTTGAGATTACAATGTCCATTAAATCATTGCGTGCATGTATAGTAAAGAAACAAATCTCTAGTTTGGCATGAGTTCGTGCTGCGGGAGCACCACAAGCCCTGGCGCAGGAGTTACATTTCCCTCTCAGGGCCGTCGGGACTGAGCTTCAGCGCCTTTGAGTCAATAACATGTGGACCCGATAGGTGACTGGTCCACATGTAATGCTCCCGAAGGTAGAGGGGCAGTGGGGCCAAGAGGGGTGAGCCGCAGGTCAGGGGACGTGTGGTGTCATGGGTTCGAGCGGCGTCGTGGGAATCGCGTGTGGCTGTGGTAGAAACTTGATGCTCGCCGCATTTTAGGTGGCCCACATGTCATGCACACAAAGGCAGAGGGGCGGTGCGGTCGAGAGGGGTGAGGCACACGTCGGGGGGCGTGGTGCCGTGGGTTGGAGAGGCGTCGTGAGAATCGCGAGATGAAACGTGCTGTTCACCGTAGTTGAACTTCCATGGACAAGCTGTCATGTCTACGGACACATGCACTGCATACCAATCACTGGAAGGAGTAGCAGAGAAAGCTATATATGCGGATAAATAGTTCCTTATAGTCAAGCGGACCCATGCTACTACTCTGTTCGAAAGACATGCACACCATCGAAATAGTCCATCTATATCAATATACACCGAGAGGGAATAAATTTTTTTACAAGAGATGAAATAGTTCATCCATCCATAATGCCCTCCTGCTGGTGCAGCCTTTTCTTCTTCTTCTTCTTGTTCTCATTCTCTGTGGGAGACGGCTTCGCAACAAGCTCTTTGGACCTTGCAGCTATCTTGAAACTCACACGGGCATCGAGGGCAACATATTTTATTCGCTCGTACATCAAGGGATAATTCTCCCATCCAGACGACCTTAATGCCACCGTATCGTCACCCTTCTGAAGATTTGTACCGAGCACAAAATTTGCTACGTCGAATAGGGATGGTGTCTGTTTATCACAATCTTCTACATAAATTTTGATTCTAGTTTGTAGGTCAGCATTGCTTTTCAAATCAAGGTTGTACGGCTCCAGCTTCTGTTTGTCCCCTTCGATGGCTGCCCACAGAAGTATACGTCCTCCCGAGACAAGAAATCGTGAAGCTCATCTGGTATGGAGGGTGAGTGTATGATGTGGCACACCAAAACATCATCTTCGAGGCACAGCTGAAGGACGGCGGCGCCCTGGATCTTCCCAGGGGCATGCTCCGTGTGCTCCGTGTCGAGACTGATGACCCTCGTCTCTACCTTTTCGAGAGAGTTGGATACATTGTTGATCCACTGCTGAACAACCCTTGGGTGGACGATGACGGTGGCAACTATGTGCATCGAGCCTTCGACGAGAACATGTTGGACGCTAAAAACATGCATCTCGATCTCTTTCGCCATTGGGACCGCTGGAACGGAGGGCTATGGTTTGGAGAATTAGGATTGGATGGCTAGTCTAACTGAAGGAGTAGATGATTATTTAAAGAGGTTAAACAATGTGAACGCAATGGGGTTTGGATGCAAATGAAGACGAAGGGGAGGTGAAGAAGCCGAGGAGAATCAGTTCCCGATGGAGAAGTAAATGGGAGAAGTGGCGTGCAGGCAGTTGATTAGACGACTAGGTAGACTAAACGAAAAGGCTATGCGGGTAGACTGATGAGTCGTACCTGTTCGTGTACATGCCCATCCTTCCTGATAGGAGGGACCTATGCAAATAGATAAAAAAATGTGTCGTAGCTTTTTTTTGAGCGTGTGAGTGGGAGACACAACATTCTCTGGTTAAGGAATACTCCCTCCGTTTAGGTGAGTATAAGTCACCTTATGAAAATCAGATTTTCCCAAAACCTTTAGGTGTGGAGCATTAACTTCCTGCTCGATCCCCTCCCAGCCTCGTTAGCCAGCGTTCTCTTCCTCTGCTGCCGCGTTCTACCTTTCCATTTTTCCTCTTCTCAAGTGTGGAACGATATGCATGCCGTCCTTGATGCACCAGAACGACCACTGCATGCATCGCGGTACGGCGTTGATTGGGCATGCACGAGAATTTGGTTCTGCTCCCAATATGGATGATTCCTGAACGATGAAGTGAACAGGAATGCTAGCACGGGAGACCTATTTCTGCTATACAATACTGGAGTACTCATGTTCCTACTACTACTACTACTACTACTACTAGTAGTAGTAGTAGTAGTAGTAGTAGTAGTAGTAGTAGTAGTAGTAGTACAACTGTGGTACACTTGATGGTCAAAATACTATTCATCCGGTCCTCACAGTGAAGTGACAACACCCTGTGCCTGACACTAGCCTAGGCGGCGTGTTCGGGTTACCAAAGTCAGCCTCACACTATGCATTGTGCAGTCTGTCACCGCCGCTGTACATCACATTGGCGCCTCGCCTCGTCTCCCTCTCCGCTCCCATAGCACCACTCCATCTCCATCTCCTTCTCCATCTTCGTCTCCATCTCACTGTGCCCCCGTGTACCGTCGCCTCACTCGCCTCCCCCAGTACCACTATTCCCTCGCTAGCCGCTCCAGCACCGACATCCTTCTCCCCCGTAAATCAAGCCCCCAAAAAACCCCACCTTCCAAACTCCACCATGGCCGAACGCGAACCATGCAGCATCCATATGAGCCACGATTGGAGCAATCTCCCCAGTGACATCCTCGACCTCTGTTGTCCGTGCATGGATATGTTGAGCGCCCTGCGGCTGGCTGCATGCTCGAGGGACATGCACACGGCCATCATCGAAGCGAGGCCTAAGCTTTTCAAGACACCCTGCTTGCAGCTATCTGGTCTTGCGAGATTAGCTCACCATGATACGGAGGCGTACATGATGCCCCTCAACTTCAATCTGATCTCCATTAGCCGAAACTTCTTTGCAGGTATGTAGTGGTCGCCATACATCATTTCCCTCGACATCGATCCGATCACCATCGCTCGAAACTTCTTAGCAGGTATGTACTAGGTCGGCATGAACTCCCACTGGATGGCTGCCTTCAGAGAAGACGGTAAAAAGTTGGTGCTCGTGAACTTCCAGACATGCCATGAGATTATCCTTCCTTCGTTGGATTATATAGAGTATTACCATCGCAGTCCAAGTCATCTAGATTACCACGTCAGTTGGACGGACCTTGTTTTGTAGAAGATTGTAATCTGCCAAGTGCCCACACGACATGCGAATTATGCAGACTTCAAGCTAATTGCCTTGTTCGACCGTGGACTCACCTATCTTTATGCCAGTGCCTTCTTTAGCTGGAGAGAACCCAGCTCGCAGTGGATCATCGTCAAAGCTGATACACACTTCTGTGATGCTATTGAACACAATGGCATCATCTACGCGATCGACAAAGCAGATGGCGCCACGTATTGCTGAGACAACGCGTGTAAGTTGTTTCCGTCTCATGTTAATGATGACGCCATGACACTGTTTGAACTTTTTGTGATGATTGGCATATCCCCGTTTGAGCAAAATTTGAGTAGAACTATGGCAATGTATTAGAGACGCCGTAAATCAGCTATATTTGGAATGAGTTAATTCATGCGATTGTGACCATGTCATTACAGCCAATTTGTACCCTGGATAATCAAACGGTTAGGAATATATGGATATTATCCTTATTTTACAGTCATCTATATACTACTACTAAATATGAGTGTGTATCAATGGCCATGTTAGTTTCTTCATTTTCATGATGTAGAAACATGCACCACACTATTGGTTTCATCTAACCATACATTAGGGAAGTAAATGTGCATATGGAGAACTCTATATTTGGAAGTAGTGAAATCCTGCAATGCTTACCATGTGTACATACCTATATTCGCCCTTCAGCAATCAATGGCTAGAATAATATCCTCACAAATTTTTTGCCCACAGAACACGAGTATATAACAATGCATGGTCTGTTAGTTACCTTGAAGAATTTGTTTGTGAAGACATAACATGATTACATAACATGCATGACATGGTAGTTTCCTGTGAAGAATCGATTACGATATAACATGAGTATAACCATGCATGGCACTTCTATATTTTCGAACCCAGTATACATTTCCCTGTATTTTCCTCCCAGTTCCAACAGGGACATATCAATGATGTTTCTTGCATTATCCTACTCATACTCTAAACAATGCTGATCTTACATTAACAATGCATGTCCTTTTTGATATGATGCAGTGTCCCTACAGTTACTGCCCTTTGTAATCACACCATCTTTGCCAAAAATAGGGAAGCACAACTGGTTCCTCGCTCGATCAGATGACGGCAAAAGACTGATGATCATTCGGACACATGAGCCGGAAAAGTTATATTGCAAACCCCCCACTATATACAAGCACCGTGTAATACGTGAGTATCCGGACAGTGGCTGTTACGTCTATGAGCAGGATACCAGCTTGTTGGGGCCTTTAGGATTTTTTAGTTGGAAGCGGGTAAACAACCTTGGTTCACACTCTTTCTTTCTCGGACTCAATTATCCGATTAACCAGGAGACCACCGTTGGCAAGGACCTTGATAGTAGAGAGGCTCTGTTTGCTATGGAAAACTGTGTCTACACGGCGAGCCCTAGGAGTTCGGGAGCAAACTCCCCTGATTGTCAACGATACAGCCTGCAGCCAAAAGAAGGTGAGAATGACAAAGGCATCCAGATTAACTTTGATCCTTGGATGTCTCAATTACGACAGGCAGTGATGTGGTTCAAGCCTTCAGGTTGATAGGTAATTGGGCCGTTGCATCGAAAGGGTGGAGTACTGGTGTCTCCGGATCACTGGTGGCTGAAGCGGGGCTGCAAATTATGATGGTGTTGGATCATCTCTTCGAATGACTTTGTTGTCTTTGTTGCTGGTTCTGGATGGGTAGTTCTTTCTTTTGTTATGCATATTCCTTGTCATTTGGTCATCCTTGTCTATGTCACTCTTACTATGTAATAGTTGCTTCTGTTTAGAATGTCATTCTCGTCTGGATCATGAGAGTCTGAGCGCTGCAGATGGGTGCGTTTTGGTGGTGTAGCAAGACTTCTTATGAACTATCATGTCTTGTTGTTTATGTCAGTAGTAGTCACTAGTCAGTGTTTGAATGTTGTATATATCGTTGTTTCGAACTGTTTATTGTCTCGAACTAGTGGTGGGCTAAATGAGGGCATCACCATTCTCCAGTGTTCAGAGTATATCTCCTTTTTTCAAGTTATATAATTTGAGCTCAGTTTCTTTTCGATGATGTACACTTGTTTGGGCCAGTGAGGTGTCGTTGAATATGGGCCGAGTAGTAACGCAATGCCAAACATGTCAATTATGACTCTCAGGCCAGGCTCTCAAAAGATCCTGAAAAAAAAGGTTGGCCTCTCCAAAAAAGAAAGAATAAGGACTCTTAGGCCGACATGTGGGCGCCACCGGTGTTTTCGTGCGGTTGCGCGCCAAGAGCATATTGGCGCGTGCTCAAAATTCATGCTACCTTTTCATCCCCAGTCTCCCGCCCCTCCCCCACCTCTGGAATCTTGATTCCTACTCCAGTTCCCCCAAATCCCCCTCCTGTACTCCCTGTACTCAAGCGCACTATCATGTCGCCAGTCAACGCGGATCTCCGAGCCGGAGATCCTGAGGTCCGTCCTGCCTTCGGTCGCTGCGTGCTGTCGCTCAACAGTGGCATGGCGGCGCTTGATGACCAGTTTGCCGGCAAAGTGCTGATGGTAACCATCAACGGCAACCGGCCTCCCGTCTCGCCGGACGACCTTGTCAAAGCTCTTGGCATTGCGCACGGCATCCAAATAAGTGACTTGCTTCTCAAAGTTTGTCCGCCACCGGCTAATTTCTTCATCGGGTTCCGAACAACTTTCGACTGCAGTCGTGTGTTTGAATCTTCCCGGCGTTTGTTCTGCGATGGCGCGCTGGTGAGCTTTGATCGGTGGCACCCAGGATGGGGCTCGGTGCCCTCTGAGCTTGAGTTTTTAACAAAGCTTACCTTCCACAGCATGCCTCGATGTGCTTGGAATAGCGAGTCCATGAACGAGCTTATCAACGACCTTGGAGGTGAGCTCGTAAGTATGTTTGTTCCTCCAGACAGCTGGGCTCTGACGGTTATGGCATGGATGAAGAAGCCGTCCACCATACCGAAGGTGATTGGTGTTGAGATACCGGTGCAGGAACCGGGGTTGTACTATTCGTCGCCACCAAGGCTGCCAGGGACCACGTTCGGGATGTACCTGTATCGAGTGTTCGTGCATGTCAAAGAAGTGGTCAATCCATCAATCTAAGTCCTGCCGCCACCGCTGGTGCCAGGGTCCGTCGACGACGTCCATTACAGGAGTCAACTTCAGACTTTCCCCTTGTTGCTCGGAACGATGGATGGCATAGGGCCTACTCCATCGCATGGCGGAGGCCACTGCTTCTTTGGGAGAAGAGGCAGGGCTGGCTGCCTGGACGTGCTCTAATTTGAGGTAACAACTGAATCTTGTCAGATACTAGTTAAATCCGAGCTATGGGTGTGAAGCACTGATATGCCAGTACATTTGATTGTGACCTGTTCTAATTTTGTACCTGAACTTTTTTTAAAAAGGGCTGTACATCAACTTAATGTGCTAGCAGAACTTATTGTGTTGTCTATCTGTTTTCTTTGCACAACATTCAAGATATTTCCCCGTCATTGATAAAGACGATGAACCCTTATGTACGACTTCATTGGTTTCAACATAGCCCTTCCCGTAGCGATCCACTGCTTCCATCCTGATTGTGCCGCCTGCATGAAATTTTTGTATGCAAGTTCAGTGTGCTATGATGTTCTATATGATTGTGTCAACTATATAAGGTTTTACTGAGCATCAGCAATGCATATGGCTGAAAGATATATTTATGAGCATCGACCGATGGGTCCCTCTCTCCCTCTATCTCTCTCTCTCTCTCACACACACACACACATGCGCGTGCGCACACGCACAAGTGGGACCCGTTGAATTATTTATTTGCTCGTGACAGCTTTTAATTAGGTTCCACTTTAATCTAACTTTTTTCTTAAGTTGTTAATTGAACTCAGTGACTTCAAAAACTTGTAAAGAAGCCTTGTTTGGGCCTTTCCGGCGTCGCTGAATGTGGGCTGACTAACCATGTTAGGTTGTACTGTACTACACAGGCCTTTTTTTTCAACATCAGCAATGCAACTAGGCTGGCAGTTGTACACAATATCCGGGTCAACTTGTTATTCTCCGCCCCGCTGGGCTACAAACTTTCCTAGGAGGTATGCATTAGGCTTAACAAGAAAATGGACTTTAAGAAATAATAAATGGGATGTATTTATAATAACTGGGCAGTAACTATGCACCAAACACGTAATTAGTTTAGAAAATATATTATTTTTGGAATTTGAAAATTTTAATTTCATTACTTGTTGCGCGCGCAATATTTCGTTGGATTTTAATGTAATACAACTTTATTTTGAAATTATATTTAACCTGACTAGAAATTTCGGATAAAATATTTCGGATCCCATCAAAATGTGGGAATTTTTTTTGAATTCTGTTTTGAGCGGTTGTTTGAAATTATTAATCGTTGTCCTAGCTAGAAGTTGGGTTGTACTTTTAACAAACTGTAAATGGGTTGTAGTAAATTCCAAAACAATTAAAAAATGGGTTGTACATTCTTACAAATCGCAAATGGGCTATATGCTCTCTGCCAAATCAGAGCTATGGGCCTACTAAGTTGACGCGTACCAAGGGCTTTGTCAACTTAGTCAATATAAACGATTCTAGCTGCAGTGATCGTACGATGTCCATCCAACGGCCGTAGTACTTCTTCAACCTTTGGTCTTCTTGCTCCAGCCGCCCAAAGCAGCGTCGGTCGTGTCGCGTGCTCCTGCCTCCCGTGGCTGGCTGTGATGCCGCGGAGGCCTCACCGCCCCGTACTACTCCCACCGCTGGCCAGGCCATCCCCCACACCCCTGTTATTCTGCGGCGACAGCAGCCTCACACCGCAACCGAACCAGTGAACCCTCGTACTCCTCTCCGCGCGGGCTTCCATTGCTGCATCTTCCCCGGCTCCGTGTTGTCCCCTTACTAGGCCTCATCGTCGTCCATCGCCTTGGTGCTCTCGGCACGGCGTGGTCAACGTGGTCAACAATCGACTTCCATCGAAAGAGTACTATACGTGGAGAGGCTGACAGCTGGGTCCAGACGGCCGCAAGGAAGTGCCTCCTTATTACGCGCAAATAATTATTCCTCCACCTGACAGCAGGGACCCACCGGACGGGCCACCTTATTTCGCGAAAAAAAACGTTTCCCCCCTGACTGCTGGGACCCACCGGACGGGCCACCGTATTTCGTGAAAAAAATGATCCCCCCGCTGTCAGCTTGGACCCACCGGAAGTGCCTCCTTATTATGCACAAAAAATGAATACTCCCCCTGCTGGCTGGGACCCACCATGGTGGGAGACTGACTTGTGGACCTACTAAGTTGAATGGGATGGGGGCATTTGTCAACTTTAGACAATATGAACAATTCTAGCTCCAGTGACCGTACGATGTCCATCCAACGGCCGTAGTGCTTCTTCAACCTCTGGTCTTCTTTCTCTAGCCGTCCAAAGCAGCGCTGGTCGTGCCGCATGTTCCTGCCACCCGTGGTCGGCTGTGCTGTCGTGAAGGCCTCACCGCCCCCTACTATTCTCACTGCTAGCCAGGCCCTGCGGCGACGGCAGCCTCACACCGCAGCCGAACTAGTGAACCCTCGTACTCCTCTCCGCACGGGCTTCCACTGCCGCGTCTTCCCCGGCTCCCTGTCGTCCCCTTCCTAGGTCGCGCTGTCATCCACCGCCGCAGTGCTCTCGATGCGGCGTGGTCAACATAGTCAAGGAACGACTTCCATCGGACGTGGACTATACGTGGAGAGGCTGACAGCTGGGTCCACAGCCGCAGCAAGGAAGTGCCTCCTTATTACGCGGAAAATAATGATTCCTCCACCTGACAGCTGGGACCCACCGGACAGGCCACTGTATTTCGCGAAAAAACGTTTCCCCCTGACTGCTGGGACCCACCAGCTACATCTTCGCACGCAAGGAAGTACGGCCAAAAAAAATGATTCGCCCCCCTGACTGCTGGGACCCACCAGCTACATCTTCGCACGCAAGGAAGTGCCTCACAGTCGGGACCCACCTGGTCGAAGCGTACGTACCGTTGTCATTCTGGTCGCGAAAGTGTACGTACATACTGGTGGATGTAGAGGCGCGCACGTGTCGTAGTAAAGGCGCGCACGTGTCGTAGTAGAGGCGTGCACGTGTCGTAGTAGAGGCGCGCACGTAGCATGTACACATACATACAACGGCGAGGGTGCAAGAAAGAAAATACGGCCACGTATGTGTACATACGGGCGGGGTCTCGAATGCCTACTCGCGCATACGTACGGCCAGGGCTCGTGTACATGGCTGGGTCGGAACAGAGAAACAGCTTCGTCGTCGTGTTCATGGGGAGCCAACCGGCTGGGTTGGAACAGAATGTTTTGTCATGTTCATCAGGAGGGCTTGGATGGAACAGGCGATGGAGACGAGGCCTGGCGTACCATAGAACGGAGGAAACAGCCTTGTGTTCGACCGGCCACGTACGAAACGGGATCCTGTTGATTGGGAGGGGTCTGGCGTACCGCAAAACGGAGGAAACGGACCTCCTACGGTCGAAATGGGGGTCCTGTTGATCGGGAGGGGTGTGGCATACCGCAAAACGGACGAAACGGACTTGTGTTGGAGCGCTATGGTCGAAACGGGGGTCCTGTTGATCGGGAAGGGTGTGGCGTACCGCAAAACGGACGAAACGGACTTGTGTTGGAGTGCTACGGTCGAAACGGGGGTCCTGTTGATCGGGAGGGGTGTGGCGTACCGCAAAACGGACGAAGCGGACTTGTGTTGGAGCGCTACGGTCGAAACAGGGGTCCTATTCATCGCGAGGGGTGTGGCGTACCGCAAAACAGGACTCCACGGGATATTGTTCATCTCCACCGTCGACCTCCTCCAGCCTCCACGGGCTCCTGTTCATCCAGCCTCCACCGCGCGCTACTCCACCGGCTACTGTTCAATCACCCCTCCACGGGCACCCCTCCACCGTCTATTGTTCATCCAGCCGTCCACACCACGGGGTCCTGTTCATCCAGAGGCAACGCCACCGCTCACTGTTCATCCACCCCCCCCCCCCCACAACGCTCATTGTTCATCCCAGAGGCAGCATCAATCGGCTTCAGTTAGCAGCAGTAGCGAAGGAATCGCTCGATCGGGTTCAGTTAACAGCCATCGATCGATCGCTCAGGTTCAGTAACGCGTAGCCTGCAGTGCAATCGCTCGGGTTCAGTTAGAGTCGAACGCCTTGCTCGGGTTCAGTTAGAGCCAACGCCTCACACACACGCGCGTACGTGTATGAGAGAAACGCGCATCGCTCGGCCCCCGACCACCTACCGTAACCGGGAACCCCCCGAAATTATCCTCGCCCTCGCTTCTACCATGGTTTTTTCCGTCATGGACGGCCCAAAGAATGTCATGCAGCTGTGTCTCCGGCCCGCCCAGGACGAAAAGCCCATTTTCTGTCATGATTTTTTGTCATAGAAGTAGGAGCCCACCACATCTATGATGATACCGGGCTTTGTCACAATTATCGTCATAGAAGTGTCATATGCATGACAGAAAAAAATTTGTTCGGCCCAAAATGTCACGGATGTGTCTTTTTTTATAGTGCTAGCAACCCACAAGTACCAATCTGAAGTTTTGAGACAAATATCAGATACCAGAAATGAACTAGGATTTGAGAGGAGATGGTGCTGGTGAAGATGATGATGGAGATTGATCCCCTCTCGATGAGAGGATCGATCGTGATGACAATGATGGTGATTTCCCCCACCCGGAGGGATGTTTCCCCGGCAGAATAGCTCTGCCGGAGCCCTAGATTGGTCCTGCCCAGGTTCCGCCTCAAGACGGTGGCGTTTTGTCCCGAAAGCTTCTCTATTATTTTTTCGAGGGTAAAAGACACCATATAGCATAAGATGGGAGTCGGGGCCTGCTAGGGGCGCATGAGGTAGGGGGCCCGCCCTCCACCCTTGTGGCTGACTGGTAGCCCCCTTTGGTGCTTTCTCTGCCCAATATTTTTAATATATTCCAAAACCAATCTCCGTGAAGTTTCAGGACATTTGGAGTTGTGCAGAATAGGTCTCTAATATTTGCTCCTTTTCCAGTCCAGAATTCCAGCTGCCGACATTCTCCCTTTTCATGTAAACCTTATAAAATAAGAGAGAAAAGGTATAAGTATTTTGACATAACATGTAATAATAGCCCATAATGCAATAAATATTGATATAAAAGAAGGATGCAAAATGGACGTATCACACAACAAGTTTTTCAGAATTATTTTCTAAAACTTACGATTTTGTTGCTCACGGGCTCTAAAACTAACGATTCTGTTGGTTGCTCGTATCAAGTTTTGGAAGTGGAAATTAATGAAGTTTTAAAAACTTGTCAGAACATATTCAAAATAGATCTCATCTGAAATCGCTCATCACCAGAAACATGAATATGCAAATGAAACTTAATTTGGACTTTCAATTCAGAATTCAAAAGCCAAAGAATGAATGGGTTGCGTGCCCTGCCACTATGCGCTACAAATTCCCTTCTATAAGTGCATCTAGTGCCACCCCTAGTTGGTTTTGGAGTATTGATGACAAACGTGGTTGAGGGACTAATGTGTTTGTGAGAATTGTAGGATAACACACGTAGTGGTCCCTATTGATTATGTTTACTTACCAGAGATGACCCCTAAATATGTATGAAGACATTGAAGACAACGGTGGTTCGTGAAGACATTCACATTGAAGATAATGATGATGAATACATTCACTTGAAGAATATGGAGTGCGAAGACATTGTTTCTTTCGTAGTTTCCTTTTCTTCTTTCTTGAGTCGTAGGAACCACCATACTGTTAAGTGGGGTCCTAGTGAACAAAGTAAGATAACTGAAGTGATGCTCAACCAAAATTCTATGTCTTCGAGCGAAGACAATGAGAGCAAATCTTATCCAGAGTCAGATGAGTTAGCTTTTCTTGTAGCCCAAGCCAAGCTGCCACATGTGTTTGAAATCCGACCGTTGGACACGCGTCGGTTCCTTAGTGACCCAGGGTCATTTCGAACATATCAGGTCGGGTTGATCCAAGAGTCATTGTGGATCGCCTGTGAACAGAGTCTGTGAAGGTTTGGAAGTCTACCTTGAAGACTTACCAGAGTGATAGGGCGAGGACTAGGTGTCCTTAGCTCTAGGGGAATAAGGTGAAGACACAGTCTTCTGAGTTAAATCTCAGCCTCCCTAACTAGACATACAATTGTCACAGCAACTGGAACTAGTCTACCAAATCTCTGTCTTCACCAAGCAACTGGTTCTATCCTCTACCTTCCTTACTTTTCAGTTTATCTTCTTGAAGTCATTGCTTGCTTGCCTGATCTATTTGACTTCATTGTGTGAAGACTTGTAACTGTTTGGCTTCGCACTATCTTCCATTTTGATCCTTGCTACCTAGCTATTATTAGTCTTTGAGCGTTCACTGTATTTCTTGCTTGACTATTGCTTGTCTAATGTAGTTTATCCTCAGCTACATATCATATAGGTTCAAATTTACAGCTTATCTTCAAAGACCTCATGTTTTGAAGACTTTCATAAAAATCGCCTATTCAGCCCCCCTCTAGTCGAGAACTAGCACTTTCAATTGGTATCAAAGCAAGGTGCTCCCTTGTTCTGTATGATTCGGTTTAACCACCTGAAGTGTTAGCTATGTTGACTGCATGGATAATCAAAGTCCCCGCTACGTGCCTAGTCTTTGATGGCACTTATTACCCCTACTGGAAGAATAAGATGCGCATGCATCTTGAAGCCATTGACATCGACCTCTGGTATGTCATCAAGACAGGCGTTCCCAAGGTCGGTGAAGGTGTCACCGCTGCTGATGTCAAGAGGTTCGCTTAACTGGACTCAACTACCAAGAACATCATCTGTCGTCATCTGACCATAGGGCAGCATGGCCGTGTGACTGCACTGGAAACTGCGAAGCTGGTCTGGGACTGGCTGTCCAAGGTAAACGAAGGAGTCTCAACTCAGAGAGACTCAAGGATGATGTTCTTCGCAATCTCTTCAACCGCTTCAAGAGGAATGACAATGAGAATGTCCAGCTCATGTTCGATCGCCTCACTGATATCACAAATGAGCTTCGCGCTCTTGGCGCCCGTGAGATCACCAAGCATGAAATAGTGAAGAAGCTTCTGAGATCACTTGACAGCTCATTCGACACGTTGGCCCTGATGATACAAGAACATCCTGATTTCAAAGACTTTGATCCGTCTGACATACTTGACAGGCTCAACACACATGAGTTCCAGCTATCTGAGAAAAGAGATATCTATGGTCCCAACTATGGCCGATCCCGTACTTTGAAGGCTAAGGATGTTTCCTCATCTGAAGAAGAATCTGACTGCAGTTCTGGTGATCCTGAAGACATTGGCAAAGAGCTTGCAGTGCTTGTGATAAAGTTCCAGAAGTTCCCCAAGAAGAATCGCTTCATAAAGTCTTCAAGATCCATCTCAAGAAATGATGAGGCTTCATCTCGTGACTACAAGAAGAGAACATCCACAAATGCAAGAAGTCAGGCCACTACATCTCTAAGTGCTTGATACGTCTCCAACATATCTATAATTTTTTATTGTTCCATGCTATTATATTATCATTCCTGGATGTGTTACAATCATTTTATAATCATTTATATCTTTTTTTGGTACTAACCTATCTATAATACATAAATAGTTCATCCCCACTATTCTATTTCTCTTAACATGCAGCCTATCCACCTCATCACACATGCCCCACACATGCCACCTCAACAAATCTGCCATATCAGCAAATTTTTTCCAACAAATCGTGTGGTCCAGGATGTTACGTACCCGTCCGTTGGTCACCGAAGTAATTAGCGACCGCTTCTCTTCCACTTCCCGAGGAGTCAATCTAGCGATCTACTCTTCCACAGCCAAATTCATCGCCATTGCTGCTTCCTATCCCATCTCCGTTGCGTCTCTCCGGACTTCCGGATCCTACCATCTTGATCTCCCATGTACTTCTCGGCTAACGCCGCCGGCTGCCCCGTGGCGCACAACGCCTTCGCCCTTATCTCCCGACTCCTCTCGGCCCCTTCTGCTTTGTCGCGGGGCCATTGCCTACATGCTATGCCGTCGATCCTACTGTTGCGGCCGGCGATCCTGCGTAATATAATATGGATCCTGAGCGCACGATCACGCCAGCCATGCATGAGGTTTCCAGCAGTGTCATCTTCTCGGCATCGCTGTGTGGAAGTTGTGAGGAACCTCCCTCTAGAATTCGGGAAGTCAAATTTGGAGTTTTTCTTTCAGTGCCTTCGTGCCACATACAAGTCAACCTTCCATCCTATTTCTGTTATGAGACTAGGGTCATTGTGTATGTTGATTCGTTTTGTACTAATAACCGAAGAGTAAATTGGTCGCCACACCCAGACACTCAATTGGACCCTGGCCATCTACTGTCTTTTTTACAAGGTTTGATGCTCTGCCTAAGATTTCAACAACTAATTATGACTACAAAGTGTTTCCACACTCTCTTTTTCTACTCCCTGCACCAAGTTACTGAACAAGGCATGCATGGTTAGAACAACATAAAAGGTCCACGCCCAAGGCCATCTGGACGATCAGAGGAACCCTTTGTGTATAGGCTCCATGAAAGTCTGGAGGTATGTACGTAACTATATATTATAGGCTTCTATTTTTGACAAGGTTTGCTACTGATATGAGATGTCCACTTTCTTTGCTTTTTATCCGAACTGTACGGATCTGTTATTGTTATGTTTATTTTATCCCATGATGTCTCTTTGCTTTGTGAAACATGAAAATATATCATGGCTGACGTTGTATTTTCATTTTTGGAACATCCCAGGAACTTATAAGATTAAAAAAGAAGTATGATGCTCAGTTGAATGGAAAGATTGGATGCATCCAGGACTAGATTCATCATAAGATTGTTCTAGAGGACCAATGAAGATTTAACATAATTTTCTTACGATGGACTTCACATACTTCATATTGTCTAGCATTTTACCTTCGGTATGTTGTGATATGCAGTATGCACAAGATACTGATAGTGGTTCTTCAGTTGTTGAAATAAAGTGCAAGAAGATGTATGAGAATTACATAGATCGATCCTTTTGCTGCTTTCTCAAGGATGGTTGACATATTTGAATTATCATCAGCAAGGCGTGTTCGTGTAAATGTTTATACAGCTTTTCTATTGGCATTTGTGTTTAAGGGATAGTGTCCACGAAGTTTATTCGAGAGAGAGTAGGGAATATATTCATATCATTCTTCATACTGGATGAGAAGGCCCATATCATAGCCTCCATCTAATCTGACCTATGTCCCTAGAGAAGGTCCATTTTTATTTTTTATATGGAGTATGTCGCACGAAGTAAATAATTGGGAGTTTCACCATTCGGATATTGTTTCAGTGCCGATACTATCTCCCACTGCATTTAGTGAGCTTTCCAGTGACATGATTGTTGTAGGTAAAGTACGTTTGCTGCCACAAAAGTAGATATGGCACTTTTTCTAATCAGTTAGTATTATGTTATCTACTATATTGGAGGGCTAAACTTCCTCTGTTATACCAATTAAGTATCATAAAGACAGTGATCAGTAGAGATGAGAAGTTGAACGCAACATCTCAAGTAATAAGCTCAGATACTGAAATTTAGTATAGTATAGTATATGACTGCCTGATTCCATGATATTTGTGTTAGTTTTCATTCACTGAAATGAGAAATCATAATATTTTCCTACGGTCTGATGTCTGGAAAAAAGAATTCATCATGTGTTAGATTTTAAAAATAACCAGAAAATTGCTCATTCTTTATTTTTCATTTGCTTAATCTAGCTTATAAATTTTCATGTAAAGTTTCCTTTTGTTGCAAAAAAATTCTGTCCTCAACGCGATAATCTGGATCTGGTGCAGCTTATGTATATTTTCAGCCCAACGATTTGAAACAAAGGACTTGGTACTCACTTTGAGGGAGAGGAGAATTAGTACTGTCTTCTTACTATTGATATTGTAGCTACATCGCTCACTGTCAAGTACTTCAAGCTACTAGAATGACCAATCATTGTGTTTAGATTCCCTTCTTTGTGCAGATCCTAAGCATGCATATATGAAGGTTGATTTACATCAATAGGTACACAATTACCATGTCAAAGAGGCATTTGTACATAACCTATCATATTGTGTCTATTACGGAATCCCCGTTATTGTGTTTACATACATAATATTTATGTAAGCATATTCTTTGTGCAGATCGTAAGCATGCATATATGAAGATTACTCATGTCATATCTCTATATTTTGTAAAAGACTTGATCACATAATTCACATTTTGCAATCTTTATAATTATACTATACGTTGTAATTTTTTCACCGTAAATCATGTATCTACCATGCGAAAAGTTATTCATTTTGTCTACCATCATGTTCATAGACTAAGAATTTCCGCAGCAACGCGTGGGGTATCATCTAGTTGACATAGTGCACAGTGCCAGTTGTTGTTTTCTTGTTTTTTACATCACAGGAAATCAATACCAAACGAAATCCAAACGCAGTGAAACTTTTTATGGATTTTTCTGGACCAGAAGACATCATATGGGCCAAGAGAGTACCCGAGGGGTGCTCCGAGGGGAGCCAACCCACCAGGGCGCGCCTGGGCCCACCTCGGTGGCCTCCGACACTGCCTCTTTGCTCTATAAATACCCCAATATTCCAGAAATCCTAGGGGAGTCGACGAAAATCAATTCCAGCTGCCGCAAGTTCCAGAAACACCAGATCCAATCTAGACACCATCACGAAGGGGTTCATCGTGTCCATTATTGGTGCCTCTCCGATGATGCCTGTGTAGTTCTTTGTAGACCTACTGGTCCGTAGTTAGTAGCTAGATGGCTCTCTCTCTCTCTCTCTCTCTCTCTCTCTCTCTCTCTCTCTCTCTCTCTCTCTTGATTCTCAATACAATGGTCTCTTGGAGATCCATATGATGTAAGACTTTTTGCGGTGTGTTTGTTGGGATTCAATGAACTTTGAGCTTATGATCAGATCTATGTTTTTATCACGGAAGTTATTTGAGTCTTCTTTGATCTCTTATATGCATGATTGATTGTAGCCTCGTATTTCTTCTCCGATATTTGGGTTTTGTTTGGCCAACTTGTTCTATTTATCTTGCAATGGGAAGAGGTGCTTTGTGATGGGTTCGATCTTACGGTGCTTGATCCCAGTGATAGAAGGGGAAACGGCACGTATGTATTGTTTCTATTAAGGATAACAAGATGGGTCTATTTCTACATAAATAGATCTTGTCTACATCATGTCATCGTTCTTATTGCATTACTCCATTTTTTCATGAACTTAATACACTAGATGCATGCTGGATAGCGGTCGATGTGTGGAGTAATAGTAGTAGATGCAGGCAGGAGTCAGTCTACTAATCTTGGACGTGATGCCTATATAATGATCATTCCTGGATATCGTCATGATTATTTGAAGTTCTATCAATTGCCCAACAGTAATTGTTTTCCCACTGTTTGCTATTTTTCTCGAGAGAAGCCACTAGCGAAACCTACGGCCCCCGGGTCTCTTCTTTAATATATTTGCCTCTGCGGTCTATTTTATTTGCTTTTATTTTCAGTTCTATTAAACCAAAAATACAAAAATACTTTGCTGCACTTTATTTTACTTGTGATCCATTTATCCAATCTATTACAACTTTATCCTGTCTCCGTGCCAATTTCTGGCACCGTTGCCCGAAAGGGATTGGCAACCCCTTTAACACGTCGGGTTGCGAGTATTTGTTATTTGTCTGCAGGGGCTGTTTATGTTGTGTTGCGTGGTTCTCCTATTGGTTCAATAACCTTGGTCTCATCACTGAGGGAAATATCTACCGTTGATGTGCTACATCATCCCTTCCTCTTTGGGGAAATACCGACGTAATTCTAGCAGACATCAGTACCCTCAATGGGACAAGGAATCAAAGAAGAAGAAGAAGAGCAAGGAATATGATTCTGATGACAAGAAGAAGAAAAAATCTTCAAAGTCTTCTTCAAAGTCTTCATCTCACAAGAAGATCTCATCTGGCAAGGCTCGTGCATTTATTGGCAAGGAGATGGATTCGGAGGAGGAGTCTGCTTCTGAGGAGGCGGAGGTGGAGTCTGAGGAGGAGTCTGATTCAGACATGGCAGGCCTGGCTCTAGCTTCGGCATTCATCGCTAAGTCCATCTTCAACACTAAAGACAATGGTCATTCTGCCAAAGCTGAAGCCAATGATGAGGATGACTCTGCTCCAACCTACTACTTCATGGCACGAGGTGCCAAGGTAAGCTCACGCGATGCTTACTTTCAAACCTCAAGCGAAGATGACTCTGAATGTGAATCCAAACCTAGCTATAAGACACTTGCTAAAATTGCAACTAAAGAACAAACTGCTATAGAACATATTCAAAAGTTGCTAGACAAAAGCGATGACTTGTTGGACGCGGAAATGAATCGAGCTCAGTCCTTAACCGAAGACATTAAAAATCTTTGTGTCAAATCAAGCTCAGTCTTTGTAGCTGAATGTTCTACTGCCTCTAATGTTGCAATATCTTCAACTGCTGATGTGGTAACTAACCACTCTACTGAGGATGCCACTACTATTGCTGATGAGAATGCTAGGTTGAAGACATTGCTTGAAACAGATTATGTGCGATGTCCTCAAGAAACAAATTCTGAACCGAAACCCTAGGAAAGAGGGTGTTGGGTTCGAGAGGAAAATTAATGTTGATGGTTCCTACTGGAAGCCTGAGCAGTACCCCAAAACCACATGGGTTGCTACTAAGGATCCTTCAGTGGACCCATCCACCTTGTCTGGCTTCACTTGCGCTAACCCCATTATCATTGATGAATCCTTTGACGCAAATTATAAGTTGTTTAAGAATCAAAATGGTTAAGTGTTTGCCAGGTTTATTGGTACTAACTTCAGGAATGGGCGACCTTTGAAGAAGATCTGGGTGCCCAAAAGTTCTCTTGAGAAGCTTCCCGTGAATGCCGTCATGACACCACCAGGGAAGAAGACAAACCCCAGACCAAAGGCATCATATGGCCCAAAATCTTCATACGGACAAAGGACCACACATGGTCGCCCTAACGCCAATGTTTGCTGGGGAACCATCATCAGACTCATGAATATGATCGTGTTTCTTCTAACTGCTATGTTCACAAAACTAAGAACTTTTCTACATATTCTTATGAGTACTATTCACCTCCTTCAAAACTATTTGCTAGGGCTCCAAAGCCAAAGTTCTCAGATGCTGCACTTAGACTTATTGCTTCTAAGCCACCCCTGAAGATGTGGGTGGTTAAGAAAAATTAACTTCTCTTGCAGGGAAAGGTCTCCAGCTAGAAATCAAAGACTTCTGACGCCAATGCTAGGGACCTAAAATATCTTGTGGGACACAAGGTAAAGTGCCAGAATGGTCTTACCATGTATTTCATCCCAGGGTTTCTTGACAAGCATCCTATCTTACCTAAATAGAATCTTAACTTTGATAATATGCTTGTTCGCCACATGTTTATGCTTCACAATACTCTTGGTGAAGCCTATCCATGTAACTGCACTATAGGGTACGACTTCGAAAGCCACTGAATGGATCATGAACAATGGTTGCACTAACCACATGACTAGTGATCAAAGTCTTCTCATGGATTCAACCATATGTCCATCTACTAAAAGCCACATCACAATCGCTGACACTGGTAAAAGCAAGGTATTGGGTCTAGGTAGAGTTGCTATCTCTAACAATCAACACATGGACAAAGTGATGCTTGTTGAATCCCTTGGATACAACTTAATGTCTGTCTCAATGCTTTGTGATCTGAACATGATTGTGATTTTTGGAAAGTATCGCTCCCTTGTGCTGATGGAAACTGACAAATCTTTAGTCTTTGAAGGCTATCGAAGAGGTGATCTATATATGGTAGATTTCTCCGCAGGACCACATCTTGTCGTATGTCTGCTAGCAAAAGCTTTAGAGTGTTGGCTCTGGCACCGAAGGCTAGGACATGCGGGCATGAGGAACTTACACACTCTCATGAAGAAGAAGCACATCATTGGCATCAAGGGCGTCAAGTTCAAGAAAGATCATCTATGTGGTGCTTGTGAAGCTGGGAAGATGACTAGAGCCAAGCATCCCTCGAAGATAATCATGACCACATCACGTCCATTCAAGCTGCTTCACATGGACTTATTTGGCCCTACTCACTACTCTACCCTTACTACTACTGCACATCTCTATGGCTTCATTATTGTTGATGATTATTTGAGATACACTTGGGTGCACATAATTCTCTATAAGACTGAAGTGCAGGATGTCTTCAGACGCTTTGCCAATCATGCCACGACCAATTATATCATCAAGATCAAGCACATCAGAAGTGACAATGGCATTGAGTTCAAGAACACCGGCCTCGACAATTATCTTGATACATTGGGCATCACGCATGAGTTCTCTGTTCCTTACACACCTTGGCAAAACGGCATCGTGGAGCGCAAGAGCAGGACACTGATACATCTCCAACGTATCTATAATTTTTGATTGTTCCATGCTATTATATTACCTGTTTTGGATATTTCTGGGCTTTACTAAGCACTTTTATATTATTTTTGGGACTAACCTATTAACCGAAGGCCCAGCCCATATTGTTGTTTTCTTGCCTATTTCAGTGTTTTGAAGAAAAGGAATATCAAACGGAGTCCAAACGGAATGAAACCTCCGGGAAAGTTATTTTTGGAATGGAAGCAATCCAGGGGACTTGGAGTGCACGTAAGGGAAGCTTCGAGGTGGCCATTAGGTAGGGAGGTGCGCCCACCTCCCCTGGGCGAGCCCCCCACCCTCGTGGGACCCTCGTGGCTCTCCTAACCGACTTCTTTTGCCTATATATCTCCATATAGCCTAAACACATCAGGGAACACAATAGATCGGGAGTTCCGCTGCCGCAAGCCTCTGTAGCCACCAAAAACCAATCGGGGCCCTATTCCGGCACCCTGCCGGAGGGGGGATCCCTCACCAGTGGCCATCTTCATCATCCCAGCACTCTCCATGACGAGGAGGGAGTAGTTCACCCTCGGGGCTGAGGGTATGTACCAGTAGCTATGTGTTTGATCTCTCTCTGTCTCGTGTTCTTGAGGTGATACGATCTTGATGTATTGCGAGCTTTACTATTATAGTTGGATCTTATGATGTTTCTCCCCCTCTACTCTCTTGTAATGGATTAAGTTTTCCCTTTGAAGTTATCTTATCGGATTGAGTCTTTAAGGATTTGAGAACACTTGATGTATGTCTTGCATGTGCTTATCTGTGGTGACAATGGGATATTCACGTGATCTACTTGATGTACGTTTTTGTGATCAACTTGCGGGTTCAGTGACCTTGTGAACTTATCCATAGGGGTTGGCACACGTTTTCGTCTTGACTCTTCGGTAGAAACTTTGGGGGCACTCTTTGAAGTACTTTGTGTTGGTTGAATAGATGAATATGAGATTGTGTGATGCATATCGTATAATCATGCCCACGGATACTTGAGGTGACATTGGAGTATCTAGGTGACATTAGGGTTTTGGTTGATTTGTGTCTTAAGGTGTTATTCTAGTACAAACTCTATGATGGATCAAACAGAAAGAATTGCTTCGTGTTATTTTACTACGGACTCTTGAACAGATCGATCAAAAAGGATAACTGTGAGGTGGTTTCATACCCTACAATAATCTCTTCGTTTGTTCTCTGCTATTAGTGACTTTGGAGTGACTCTTTGTTACATGTTGAGGGATAGTTATATGATCCAGTTATGTTATTATTTTTGAGAGAACTTGCACTAGTGAAAGCATGAACCTTAGGCCTTGTTTCCTAGCATTGCAATACCGTTTACGCTCACTTTTATCATTAGTTACCTTGCTATTTTTATAATTTCAGATTATAAATACTCATGTCTACCATCCATATTGCACTTGTATCACCATCTCTTCGCCGAACTAGTGCACCTATACAATTTACCATTGTACTGGGTGTGTTGGGGACACAAGAGACTCTTTGTTATTTGGTTGCAGGGTTGTTTGAGAGAGACCATCTTCATCCTACACCTCCCATGGATTGATAAACCTTAGGTCATCCACTTGAGGGAAATTTGCCACTGTCCTACAAACCTCTGCACTGGAGGCCCAACAACGTCTACAAGAAGAAGGTTGTGTTGTAGACATCAAGCTCTTTTCTGGCGCCGTTGCCGGGGAGGTGAGTGCTTGAAGGTATATCTTTAGATCTTGCAATTGAATCTTTTAGTTTCTTGTTTTATCACTAGTTTAGTCTATAAAAGAAAATTACAAAAAAATGGAATTGAGTTTGCCTCATACGCTTTATCTTTTTGATATCTTTCGTGAGAATGATGGTAAGGAAAATTGTGCTCAAGTGCTAGAAGAAGAAGAAGTCTATAAAATATTTGGCACTAGATATGTGAATGATGAGCATAATTGCAATGTTGTTAGTATGAATTCTTTGAATACCCATGATGCTAATGATATGCAAAGCCACAAGCTTGAGGATGCTATGTTTGATGAATATGATATTTTTTGTCCTACAAGTTTTGATGAGCAAATTTATTATGATGAAAGCGTGCATCCGATTTATGATGATTATTGTGATGACACGTATGCTATAAAGAGTAATAAAAGTTCTATGCTTATAGATCATGAAAAGAATGCTTTATGTGATAGTTATATTGTTGAATTCATTCATGATGCTACTGAAACATATTATGAGGGAGGAACATATGCTTATAGGAATTGCAATAATATCAAGTTTCCTCTCTATGTGTTGAAAATCTTGAAGTTTTATGCTTGTTTTGCCTTCCTATGCTAGTTGATTATTGTTCCTACAAGTTGTTTGCTCATAAAATCCCTATGCATAGGAAGTGGGTTAGACTTAAATATGCTAGTCATATTCTTTATGATGCTCTCTTTGTGTTTCAATTCTTATCTTTTATCTGAGCATCATTGAAATTATCATGCCTAGCTAGGGGCGTTAAACAATAGCGCTTGTTGGGAGGCAACCCAATTTTATTTTTGTTCCTTGATTTTTGTTCCTGTTTAGTAATAAATAATTCATCTAGCCTCTGTTTAGATGTGGTTTCATGTTTTAGTTAGTGTTTGTGCCAAGTAGAACCTTTGGGAAGACCTGGGTGAAGTCTATACGATCTTGCTGTAAAAAACAGAAACTTTTGCGCTCGCGAGATTAGCTGCCATTTTTTTACTGGAGAGTGCTTTTAGGTTGATTATTTTTGCAGATGATTAATAAACAAATTCCTAAGGTCCACCAATTTATTTCAGAATTTTTGGAGTTACAGAAATATTCGAATGATACGGATTACTACAAACTGTTCTGTTTTTGACAGATTCTGTTTTCATTGTGTTGTTTGCTTATTTTGATGAATCTATGAGTATTATTGGAGGGTATGAACCATAGAGAAGTTGGAATACAGTAGATATTACACCAATAAGAATTTAGAATGAGTTCACAACAGTACCTAAGTGGTGATTTATTTTCTTGTACTAATGGAGTTTACGAGTTTTGTGTTAAGTTTTGTGTTGTGAAGTTTTTAAGTTTTCGGTGAAGTTTCGATGGACTACGGAATAAGGAGTGGCAAGAGCCTAAGATTGGGGATGCCCAAGGCACCCCAAGGTAATATTCAAGGACAACCAAGAGCCTAAGCTTGGGGATGCCCCGGAAGGCATCCCCTCTTTCGTCTTCGTTCATCGGTAACTTTACTTGGAGCTATATTTTTATTCACCACATGATATGTGTTTTGCTTGCAATGCCATTTTATTTTGTTTTGCTTGCTGTTTGAATAAATACCAAGATCTGAAATTCTTAAATGTTAGAGAGTCTTCACATAGTTGCATAATTATTTGACTACTCATTGATCTTCACTTATATCTTTCGGAGTAGTTTGTCATTTGCTCTAGTGCTTCACTTATATCTTTTAGAGCAGGACGGTAGTTTTATTTCGAAGAAATAGATGATCTCTCATGCTTCACTTATATTATTTTGAGAGTCTTTTAGAACAGCATGGTATTTGCTATGGTTATAAAATTGGTCCTAGAATGATGGGCATCCAAGTAGGGTATAATAAAAACTATCATAGAAAGTGAATTGGATGCTATGATCAATTTGATGCTTGATAATTGTTTTGAGATATGAGGATGGTGATATTAGAGTCATGCTAGTGGAGTAATTATGAATTTGAGGAATACTTGTGTTGAAGTTTGTGATTCCCGTAGCATGCACGTATGGTGAACCGCTTTGTGATGAAGTTGGAGCATAATTTATTTATTGATTGTCTTCCTTATGAGTGGCGGTCGGGGACGAGCGATGGTCTTTTCCTACCAATCTATTCCCCTAGGAGCATGCGCGTAGTACTTTGTTTTCAATGACTTGTAGATTTTTGCAATAAGTATATGAGTTCTTTATGACTAATGTTGAGTCCATGGATTATACGCACTCTCACCCTTCCACCATTGCTAGCCTCTCTTGTGCCGCACAAATTTCGCCGGTACCATACACCCACCATATACCTTCCTCAAAACAGCCACCATACCTACCTATTATGGCATTTCCATAGCCATTCCGAGATATATTGCCATGCAACTTTCCACCGTTCCGTTTATTATGACACGCATCATCATTGTCATATTGCTTTTGTATGATCATGTAGTTGACATCGTATTTGTGGCAAAGCTACCTTGATAATTCTTTCATACATGTCATTCTTGATTCATTGCATATCCCGGTACACTGCCGGAGGCATTCATATAGAGTCGTATTTTGTTCTAAGTATCGACTTGTAATCTTGAGTTGTAAGTAAATAAAAGTGTGATGATCTTCATTATTAGAGCATTGTCCCAAGTGAGGAAAGGATGATGGAGACTATGATTCCCCCATAAGTCGGGATGAGACTCCGGACGAAAATAAAAAAACTATAATAATAAAAAAAGGCCATAAAAAAGAGAAAGACCATAAAAAGAGAAAGGCCATAAAAAAGAGAAAGGCCATAAAAAATGCCCAAAAAATGAGAGAAAAAGAGAGAAGGGACAATGCTACTATCCTTTTACCACACTTGTGCTTCAAAGTAGCACCATGATCTTCATGATAGAGAGTCTCCTATGTTGTCACTTTCATATACTAGTGGGAATTTTTCATTATAGAACTTGGCTTGTATATTCCAATGGTGGGATTCCTCAAAATGCCCTAGGTCTTCGTGAGCAAGCAAGTTGGATGCACACCCACTTAGTTTCTTTTTGAGCTTTCATACACTTATAGCTCTAGTACGTCTGTTGCATGGCAATCCCTACTCACTCACATCGATATCAATTAATGGGCATCTCCATAGCCCGTTAATATGCCTAGTTGATGTGAGACTATCTTATCCTTTTTGTCTTCTCCACAACCACCATTCTATTCCACTTATAGTGCTATGTCCATGGCTCTTGCTCATGTATTGTGTGAAAGTTGAAAAAGTTTGAGATTACTAAAGTATGAAAAAATTGCTTGGCTTGTCATCGGGGTTGTGCATGATTAAATACTTTGTGTGATGAAGATAGAGCAACAACCAGACTATATGATTTTGTAGGGATAACTTTCTTTAGCCATGTTATTTTGAGAAGACATGATTGCTTAGTTAGTATGTTTGAAGTATTACTATTTCTTATGTCAATATGAACTTTTATTTTGAATCATTTGGATCTGAACATTCTTGCCACAATAAAGAAAGTTACATTGAGAATTATGCTAGGTAGCATTCCACATCAAAAATTCTGTTTTATCATTTACCTACTCGAGGACGAGCGGGAATTACGCTTGGGGATGCTTGATACGTCTCCAATGTATCTATAATTTTTTATTATTCCATGCCCTATTTTGGATGTTTCTGGGCTTTACTAAGCACTTTTATATTATTTTTGGGACTAACCTATTAACCGGAGGCCCAACCCATATTGCGGTTTTCTTGCCTATTTCAGTGTTTCGAAGAAAAGGAATATCAAACGGAGTCCAAACGGAATGAAACCTTTGGGAAAGTTATTTTTGGAACGGAAGCAATCCAGGGGACTTGGAGTGCACGTAAGGGAAGCTTCGAGGTGGCCACGAGGCAGGGAGGAGCGCCCACCTCCCCTGGGCGCGCAACCCACCCTCGTGGGCCCCTCGTGGCTCCCCTGACCGACTTCTTTCGCCCATATATCTCCATATACCCTAAAAACATCGGGGAGCACAATAGATCGGGAGTTCCGCCGCTGCAAGCCTCTGTAGTCACCAAAAACCAATCGGGATCCTGTTCCGGCACCTTGCCGGAGGGGGGATCCCTCACCGGTGGCCATCTTCATCATCCCGGGTCTCTCCATGATGAGGAGGGAGTAGTTCACCCTCGGGGCTGAGGGTATATACCAGTAGCTATGTGTTTGATCTCTCTCTCTCATGTTCTTGAGGTGATACGGTCTTGATGTATCGCGAGCTTTACTATTATAGTTGGATCTTACGATGTTTCTCCCCCTCTACTCTCTTGTAATGGATTGAGTTTTCCCTTTGAAGTTATCTTATCGGATTGAGTCTTTAAGGATTTGAGAACACTTGATGTATGTCTTGCATGTGCTTATCTGTGGTGACAATGGGATATTCACGTGATCTACTTGATGTACATTTTGGTTATCAACTTGCGGGTTCAGTGACCTTGTGAACTTATGCATAGGGGTTGGCACACGTTTTCGTCTTGAGTCTTCAGTAGAAACTTTGGGGCACTCTTTGAAGTACTTTGTGTTGGTTCAATAGATGAATATGAGATTGTGTGATGCATATCGTATAATCATGCCCACGGATACTTGAGGTGACATTGGAGTATCTTGGTGACATTAGGGTTTTGGTTGATTTGTGTCTTAAGGTGTTATTCTAGTACGAACTCTATGATGGATCAAACGGAAAGAATAGCTTCATGTTATTTTACTATGGACTCTTGAATAGATCGATCAGAAAGGATAACTTTGAGGTGGTTTCATACCCTACAATAATCTCTTCGTTTGTTCTCCGCTATTAGTGACTTTGGAGTGACTCTTTGTTACATGTTGAAGGATAGTTATATGATCAATTATGTTATTATTGTTGAGAGAACTTGCACTAGTGAAAGTATGAACCTTAGGCCTTGTTTCCTAGCATTGCAATACCGTTTACGCTCACTTTTATCATTAGTTACCTTGCTATTTTTATAATTTCAAATTATAAATACTCATATCTACCATCCATATTGCACTTGTATCACCATCTCTTCGCCGAACTAGTGCACCTATACAATTTACCATTGTACTGGTTGTGTTGGGGACACGAGAGACTCTTTGTTATTTGGTTGCAGGGTTGTTTGAGAGAGACCATCTTCATCCTACGCCTCCCACGGATTGATAAACCTTAGGTCATCCACTTGAGGGAAATTTGCTACTGTCCTACAAACCTCTGCACTTGGAGGCCCAACAACGTCTACAAGAAGAAGGTTGTGTAGTAGACATCAGACGCTCATTGAGATGGCACACACGATGCTTGATGAATACAAGACTCTAAGGAAGTTTTGGCCTGAAGCCAGTGATACTGCATGCCACATCATCAACAGAGTTTATCTTCACAAGTTCTTCAAGAAGACGTCTTTTGAACTTCTAACTGGTAAGAAGCCAAATGTCAGTTACTTCAAAGTCTTTGGTGCTAGGTGCTGGATCAAGGATCCACATCACACTTCAAAATTTGCACCGAAAGCACATGAAGGTTTTATGCTTGGTTACGGAAAGGATTCGCACACCTACAAAGTCTTCAACCTCTTTCACTATAAAGTGGTTGAAACTATAGATATGCGGTTTGATGGGACTAACGGCTTGCAAAGAGAGCACCTGCCAAATGTGCTAGATGAAGCTACACCAAGTGAATCTATCAGGCTAATGGGTACTAGAGAAATCATACCCACTGAGGATCGTGCTGAAGACGAAATCATCATTTCAGCACCTAATCAACATGAAGACAATGCTCAGCCTGAAGCCAATGTTGAAGATGAAACCAACGATCAACATGAGCAAAATCTTCATCCAGTTCATCCTCGGGTTGCAAATGAAGTCCAAATTGAGAAGATCATTGATAGCATTAATGCACGTGGTCCACTTACTCGATCAAGAGCTACGCAACTACCAAACTTCTACGGACATTTTGCTTTTGTCTCTATATCTGAACGCAAGAAAGTTGAAGAAGCCTTCATGGAACCTGAATGGATTCAAGCTAAGCAAGAAGATCTTCAACAGTTCAAGCTGAATAATGTTTGTGAGCTTGTCAAACGTCCCGACTCTCGCGAGCACAATATCATAGGCACCAAATGGGTCTATCGCAACAAGCAAGATGAACATGGAAAAGTTGTTAGAAACAAAGCTCGCCTTGTTGCCCAAGGTTACACACAAGTGGAAGGAATTGACTTTGATGAAACATTTGCTCCTGTGGCCAGGCTTGAAGCCGTTCGTATACTGCTAGCCTATGCTAACCACAACAACATTCTTCTATACCAAATGGATGTGAAGAGTGCCTTCCTCAATGACAAAATCAAATAAGAAGTGTATGTTGCTCAACCTCTTGGTTTTGAAGATCCAAAGCATCCTGATATGGTATACAAGCTCAACAAGGCAATATATGGCCTCAAACATGCACCTCACGCTTGGTATGACACACTCAAAGACTTCCTGAAGAGCAAAGGCTTCAAACCTGGTTCTCTAGATCCCACTCTCTTCACGAAGACATATGATAGTGAACTGTTTGTGTGCCAAATCTATGTGGATGACATTATCTTCGTCTGCACTGACAAGAGATACAGTGATGAGTTCAGGCATATGATGCAAGAGCGATATCATATGTCTATGATGGGGGAGCTAAAATTCTTTCTTGGTCTTCAAATCCGTCAACAGAGAAATGGCATCTTCATATCACAAGAGAAATACCTCAAAGACTGCCTGAAGAAGTTTGGAATGAAAGAATGCAAAGGGTTCACGACGCCAATACCAACCAAAAGCCATCTGGGCCCCGACAATAATGGTAAAGAGTTCGATCAAAAGGTATACCGCTCCATGATTGGTTCTTTATTGTACTTATGTGCATCTATGCCAGATATTATGCTTAGCATTTGCATGCCAAAGGAATCGCATCACCTCGCGGTGAAGCGAATTCTTCGATATTTGGCTCACACCCCAACACTAGGATTATGGTATCCAAAGGGCTCATCGTTTGATCTAGTTGGATTATCAGATGTTGATTATGTTGGTGACAAGGTTGATCGCAAGTCCACATCAGGCACATGTCACTTTCTTGGACGGTCTCTTGTCTGTTGGTCTTCAAAGAAGCAGAACTGTGTATCACTCTCCACTGCTGAATCTGAATACATTGCTGCTGGATCTTGTTGTGCTCAGCTTCTCTGGATGAAGCAAACTCTCAAGGAGTATGGCATCAACTTGAAGCATGTGCCACTCTACTGCGACAATGAAAGCCATCAAGATCACCAAGAATCCAGTTCAGCACTCGAAGACAAAGCACATTGAGATCCGTCATCACTTTCTCAGAGATCATGTCATGAAGGAAGACATTGATATCATTCACGTCAACACTGAAGAGCAATTGGCAGATATCTTCACAAAGCCCTTGGATGAGAAAAGGTTTTGCAAGCTGCGATGTGAGCTAAATATCTTAGAATCCTCGAATGTCCTATGGATGGACACACATCCTAACACTTATGCATGTTGATGACTTAGATGTGCAACACACGAAGTAATGTATGTCTTCAATCAATGAAGACTTACCCTCTGAGTGTGAATACATTAATGTGGAATTTGACTTCGGAGTGCCACGATAATTGTGCGTCGTGTCTGGGTCTAATATTTCCTATATAGTGGGTAACGCCACCACCACATTTTCTTGAAGGTTTTCATTCGGCGTCATGACTGAATTATCTTCATATTTGGTTTGTCTTCAACATTGATTTATCTTCATGGTTTGTCTTCGCAGTGTTGTTTTGATCTTCACTGATATATACTTGTATGTGTCATCCAGAGCATTCACTCATAGCTATGTCTTCAATTCTCAATAAGTTGCATGCTCAACTCTCAATAAGTTGCATGCTTGCCATGTGTCATCCAAATGTGAACCGCCAGGGGCACCTGAGTAATTATGCTGCGCCGCCCTCCTCCTTATAAATACATCTCCCCTTGTGGTCATTATCTCCTCTTCCACCTCGCCCTCTCGCTCAAACCCTAGCGCCACCGCTAGCTTCCGTTACCGCCAGAGTCGAAGCGCTTAGCTACCGCAACTTCTCCGACATTGTCTTCACGCCGGCCGCGGGCATCGTCTTCTCCATCGCTGTTGTAGGTGTCTTCCACGGCCAAGTTAGGCCGCAGGAGATTGGACTGCTCGGCATCCTCTTTGCCTCGTCTAGCAGTTCTTCGTGCGGTATATAAAACTCACTTTTTACCACCTGTTTGATCTGTTGAATTTGTCAACATCTTCCAAAAGTGGTTTCTACATTTCTAGATCTACTTCTTTGTGTTTTTGCATCTCATAACTTGCAAATATATTCACTTATGCCTCACAACTAGTTAGATTCCTCACTTATACTTATTCATGGATTCGTGCAAATCTGGAACCAACTCACTTCAAATAAGTGAATGTCTTCACACTATGAGGTCAATGTCTTCAAACTGATTTATCTTCAAAATCTTCTGAGAATGCATGTGACCTCTGCCCCTTCCCTTGCATCTTTAATGTTGTCACAGGTACATGTCCGTGGGAGAATCCCTTGGTTCTCATAGTTTGCATTCATTTGCAGAATTCTTACAACATCATATTGAATCTCCTGAAGCTAGTTCCTGCCTGACCAGTCGTCTGAAGCCAATCACAATTGTGAAGCCATTCAATCTGAATTCAATGGCATCTGATAAATTTGGCAAGAAAGGTGGCAGACACGTCGTGGCAACACTGCCCTGGATCTGCCCCCAGATCTAGATGAGATATACAATTCTGATCCAAATGAATCCTATGGTCAGCGCAAATCCAGAATCCAATGGATTCGAAGATATTGGGCAGAATAGTGGTTTTTATCGCTTTGTCACCCCTGAATATGCTGAGAAAAATGCTATAAAGTGTCCTTGGGGTGACATTCTCTACAAGAAGCTGCAGCCCAAACCAAGACTGAATCCATAACTCAAGGCTTCTATCCATGCATGGTCAGAGGTCCACAACCTGCAAATGCCGACCCATCTAGTCTTAGGTGGTGTCGAGAAGATGACCTGTTCAAGAGAAACTATGAATTTGCAAAGGACTTTGCGGCTAAAAACAAGAAGGCTTTTGGACTCAACATCAACCCAGGTCTTGATACTCCAAGGCCTGATGGCACTCGTGAAGCCAATCCGAATGTCATTGGTCCCTTCAATGGCTTCGATGGGATTCTATCCCATATTGCTGCACAAAGGGCCACAGTGGATCAATCTGTTGAAGAAGCAGACTCTGAAGATGCTCCTGAGCCACCAAAGCAAAAGAAGAAGACAAAAGCTTCAAAGCCCTCAACTGCTCCAAAAGCTTCAAGGGTGAAGCCAGTGAAATCCGCACCTCCTGAATCCAATGTGCAGTCTGAAGATCAATCCCGCATATCCAAGAGATCCAAGCAACCCAAGAAGATTTCTGGGCATGACCTTATGCCTGCTAGCATTCTGCGAAATGAAGAGAATGTTATCAATATGTCAAGTATGAAGACCTTGTTGATGATGCTCTAGAAATGTTGATCAAGAGCAAGCAAGAGGCTGAAATATTCAAGGATCTGCCTCTCTTTTGATGTTGATATACTGAACAACTTCATCGATGAGTGGTTTGAGGACACCTCGCTCAACATTGACGACTTGTAGCTGCTCATTAACATCAGCGTCACATTTCAAGGCTGCATTGCCAAGGAGCTTGCAATCGCTCAAAAGATTGTTGAGCTGAAAAACAAGATAGATCATGAGAAGGCCCTGTTCAAGAAGCATATGGCAAAGCTCAGTGTAACTGAGGTCCTGAACTTCAAGCAGATGATGATTGGCCTCAAAGCTCAGTTTTAGAAGAAGCGTGAGGAAGCCAAAGGCTCTCGTGTGCGGCTCAAATTTTATGCTGAAAAGTGCGTCCAGGTTGGTTGTGAAGCGAAAGGATCTTGGGTGGCCAGGCATTGAACACAGACTTGCTGCCAAGAAGAAGAAGAAATCTGCTGAAGCTGAACCCGAATCCCCAAGGCAGGAAAGGCCAAGCATTGTCTTCCCTGCCAGGATGACTAGCTCAAAGCCAAAGGTCCCTTCAGCAGCTTCTGAACAAAAGAAGATGAAGCAAGCTGAGGCTGAAGCCAAGAAGAGCAAGCGCCAAGACACCTCTGATGCTGCTCCTTCCAAGAAGAAGCTAAAGACAAAATCTTCAAAGTCTTCACGCAAAGAGCGTGCTGCTGCCCAAGAACCATTGAATGTTGAACCCATTTCTATTGCACTTCCTGCCTCCTCCAATCGCAAGCGCCATCTCGTTGTGCATGAGCCTGCTTCCACAGAGGCTCCTGAGTCTAAAGAGATTCCGGTTGGCGACTCCACCGCAACTGAAGACATTGGTCATCAGGACCAAAGATGATGAAGTCCTTCCTCAGCTCGAGCCCAATCTGGTATCATCGCCTGCTCCAACGAGCAGTGAATTGATAAGTATTGGCGGTCCCACGACGCCAATCACACAAGATGTGTTTTGGGAAGAACACCACCCAACTCTCCACTGCATGAAGTGATTCCCCGCACTCCAACAGCTAAAGTCCCCACTCCGGTGCTTGAGACTCCTCAAGAAACTCCCGAAGACATGGAGTATACCATCCCTTCACCACAGGCGTCTCCCTCTTTCCGAAGGCTTCACAAAGGCCCTAGGCCGTAGGTCTCCATGTCCAGCATTCCTGAAGAGGATGTGCAACAACAAAGCTCAGTAGCACGTCAAGTGTTCCCTGAAGCCATCCCTTTTGTGTCTGCTCAAGTATCTAAAGCCAAAGTGGTGAAGACATTCCGGCTGCATCAGCCGATGAACAAAGACAAGAAGAACATGAAGTTATTCTCCCTACTGATGATTCTGTTGTTCAAGAAGAGGATATGTGATTTGTGCCAGACCCCCTGCTCATGAAGCTACTAAAGTTGAAGCTAATACGGCTGCCCACTATCACTGCTGAAGCCAATGATGAGGTCATGGCTGAAGACAATGTGGATCCTGAAGTCAATGCTGCCACAGAAGAAAATGTACATCCGACCACTTCGGATGTAGTCGTTCCTCCCCCAGTGCCTCATAATGTGGAACATGCTTACAATTGTGGTGAGCTTGTTACTATGAGGTGGCCTATTATGATTCCACCCACTGCTCCAGGTCCACAATATGACTATCATGTGGAGCAAAGGCCTCACACGCAGAAGCCGAAGCCCAGGCTGCCAAGGCTTCCCAGTGCAGTAACAAACTCAAGGATCTTTCAGTGTGCTAAGCTTCAGAGAGCACGATACCTTCTTCGACAGAGCCAAGAACCCCTACTCAAAGCCAAGAATCACCTCTGATAGGTTCTGGAGCCATCAACAATGTAGCTACTACTCCTGCATACTGTACAATCAAGACATGATTTTTCCTCACCAGTGTCTTGACTACGAAGCCATTGCTGGGCTGCCATGCGTTGAAGAGGCTCTTGAATGCTTTCGAGGAGTGGGCTTGCTTCCATTCATCACCAACAAAGAGCATTGGAATGAAGAGCTTCTGCTGCAGTTCTATGCTACGCTACACATCCGAGGCTACAACAGGGATCCGAAGACTTGGGTCCTTGAGTGGATGACAGACAATGTTCATCATGAAGCCAAAGCTCAGGATATCATCGAGATAACTTCCCTGCCCACTCCTGGTGATCTCTATGAACCAGGTTGTCAGCTTCATGCCAGTGAACTGCAGAGCATTTTTCAGAAGCCTGAGCCAAATATGAGTCAGATGCTCAGTATGATGAAGCCTTTGTCTATAGATGTTGAATATCCCGAGGAGTTCTATGTCAAAGATCTCGAGTACTTTCCCCGCATCGTTTATCATATTCTGAGGCGTACTCTGTGGCCTATCAAAGGCAACTCTCCTGATGCCAAACTCGAAGGTACCATGAAGACATTGCTCTTCTACATCATTAGTGGCATCAGGTTCAACACTCAAGATTTCTTCATCAGACAGTTGTCTGCTTCAGGCATTGATATTTTTGGCCTCAAGTTTTATGCTCCATGGGTTATGCAGCTGATCAAACTTCACTCAACTGTCAACTATCAACATTTAGCACGCAATCATGTTATATTCTTGCCTGATGTTGATATGTCATATGAAGCCATCTACCCCGAGCCTGCCAAGAAGCCAGTGCGTGAAGATAATGTTACATTCCAAAGCTTCACACAGCAAGTTGATGGAGTACATGTGCCCAATCCCCCTGCTCCCGATGGTCCTCTAGCTGGCCAGCTACGCCTGCCACATCGCGCAGATACAGATGCTACTACCAACACTATAGCTCAAAGGCCTCAGAAGCGTCCTCGTGTTCTCAATGACCGAGAGCTTCTTGTATCACTTCAACAGAAGCAGGATAGGCATCATGATTGGTTGAAGCTGCACATGAAGCCTGTCGGAGGTCCTGGAAGAGCCTCACTCTGCTTTGTTCTGAAGATGATCTTCGCAAAGATGGCTTCACGAAACATTTCAAGTTTGGTTCCAGGCCTCCACAATCAGCAAGCTGGCGCCCAACTCCTTCCATTGAAGATTCAGAGTATTCATCTTCTGCTACAACTATTGTTGCAAGAGTCATAGATTAAGAGGACGGTGCCACTTCTCCAGCGATGGCTTCACTGCATCACGATTCTACACCGCCCAACTCCAGCGTCAACTCTGCTGCACCAACATCTTCTACGTCTGGGAACGAGTAGATGCTCTATGTCTTCAAACCTTTTTGGTCCTTACTGGCAAAAGGGGGAGAAGCATATGAGTTGATAGTCTTCAAGCGGGTCCATATGGGTCAGGTGCTTATTTTTGCTAAGTTCTTACAACTCTCATTCTTGAAACTATTGGTTTTTTAGTTGTAACGCTTAAACTTGATGGTCGTCTGCTACTTTTGCTGCTACCTTGTGATGCGATGATAAATTCCGCATGGAGTCATTCTGCGGACGTCCATTTCTCATTATGCATATCATTATATTCATTACTTTCATATATGCATGATGAATTTTCTTCATGGTTGAAGAAGATCTCCACAAAGCAAAACCTGCCATGTGCATTTGCATTCAAAGGCAAACTACTTATATGCACATCTTAAGGGGGCCCTCTTTTAACCTATGAAGACAATGCCTATGTACTTAAACTTTCACATACTTTTATCCCCGTTGAAAACTTCAACCAGTTTGTCATCAATCACCAAAAAGGGGGAGATTGTAAGTGCATCTAGTGCCACCCCTAGTTGGTTTTGGAGTATTGACGACAAACGTGGTTGAGGGACTAATGTGTTTGTGAGAATTTCAGGATAAGAGTATAGGTAGTGGTCCCTCATTGATTCGGTTTACTTACCAGAGATGACCCCTAAAAATGTATGAAGACATTGAAGACAATGGTGGTTCGTGAAGACATTCACGTTGAAGATAATGACGATGAAGACATTCACTTGAAGACTATGGAGTGTGAAGACATTTTTTCTTTCGTAGTTTCCTTTTCTTATTTCTTGAGTCATAGGAACCACCGTACTATTAAGTGGGGTCCCAGTGAACAAAGTCAGATAACCTAAGTGATGCTCAACCAAAATCCTATGTCTTCGAGCGAAGACAATGATAGCAAATCTTATCCAGAGTTGGATGAGTCAGCTTTGCTTGTAGCCCAAGCCAAGCTATCGCGTGTGTTTGAAATCTGACCATTGGACACGTGTAGATTCCTTAGTGACTCAAGGTCATTTCGGACATATCAGGTCCGGTTGCCTCCTGGCTATAAATAGCCCACCCCCTACACCATAATTTGGTGGCTGTTCAGAGTTAGTGCACGACTTTTGTCGTTTGAGAGCAACCCACCTCCGAAGCCTTTGAGAGAGAGATCCTTGCGAGGACAAAGCCCAAAACACCCAGAGCCAAAGAGTGTTAGGCATCACTAAAGTCTTTCTGCCCGCGTGACCTGAAGACTTGTTACACTTGAGGACTGTGCATCTGATGTCTACTATGCAACCTTCTTCTTGTAGACTCGTGTTGGGCCTCCAAGCGCAGAGTTTTGTAGGACAGTAGCAAATTTCCCTCAAGTGGATGACCTAAGGTTTATCAATCCGTGGGAGGTGTAGGATGAAGATGGTCTCTCTCAAACAACCCTGCAACCAAATAACAAAGAGTCTCTTGTGTCCCCAACACACCCAATACAAGGGTAAATTGTATAGGTGCACTAGTTCGGCGAAGAGATGGTGATACGAGTGCAATATGGATAGTATATATAGGTTTTTGTAATCTGAAATTATAAAACAGCAAGGTAGAAAGTGGTAAAAGTGAGCAAAAACGGTATTGCAATGCGTGGAAACAAGGCCTAGGCTTCATACTTTCACTAGTACAAGTTCTCTCAACGATGATAACATAATTAGATCATATAACCATCCCTGAATGTGCAACAAAGAGTCACTCCAAAGTCACTAATAGCGAAGAACAAATGAAGAGATTATTGTAGGGTACGAAACCACCTCAAAGTTATTCTTTCTGATTAATCCATTGGGCTATTCCTATAAGTGTCACAAACAGCCCTAGAGTTCGTAGTAAAATAACACCTTAAGACACACATCAACCAAAACCCTAATGTCACCTAGATACTCCAATGTCACCTCAAGTATCCACGGGTTTGATCATACGATATGCATCACACAATCTCAGATTCATCTATTCAAACCAACACAAAGAACTTCACAAAGTGCCCCAAAGTTTCTGCCGGAGAGTCAAGACGAAAACATGTGCCAACCCCTATGCATAAGTTCACAAGGTCACAGGACCCGCAAGTTGATCACCTAAAACATACATCAAGTGGATCACGTGAATATCCCATTGTCACCACAGATAAGCACATGCAGGACATACATCAAGTGTCCTCAAATCCTTAAAGACTCAATCCGATAAGATAACTTCAAAGGGAAAACTTAATCCATTACAAGAAGGTAGAGGGGGAGAAAAATCATAAGATCCAACTATAATAGCAAAGATCATGGTACATCAAGTCTGTGCCATATCAAGAACTTGAGAGAGAGATCGGACACATAGCTACTGGTACATACCCTCAGCCCTGAGGGTGAACTACTTCCTCCTTGTCATGGAGACCACCGGCATGATGAAGATGGCAACCGGTGATGGATTCCCCCTCCGACAGGGTGTCGGAACAGGGTCTCGATTGGTTTTTGGTGGCTATAGAGGCTTGCGGCAGCGAAATTCCCGATTTTGGTTCTGTTCTGGAAGTTTGGGGATATATAAGAGGTTTTGGCGTCAGGGGCAAGTCAGGGGGGTCCACGAGGCAGCCATGAGGTAGGGCACCGCGCCCAAGGGGGTAGGGCGCGCCCTCCACCCTCGTGGTGGCCTCGGGACTCTTCTGGTCCATCTTTGATGATCTGTGGGCTACTTCTGGTTCAAAAATAATCTTCATAAATTTTTAGGTCAATTGGACTCAGTTTGATATTCCTTTTCTGCGATACTCAAAAACAAGGAAAAAACTGGCACTGGGCTCTAGGTTAATAAGTTAGTCCCAAAAATCATATAAAATAGCATATAAATGCATATAAAACATCCAAAATAGATAATATAATAGCATGGAACAATAAAAAATTATAGATACGTATCAACATCCTCCAAAGTGATAGGGCAAGGACTGGGTGTCCTTAGCATATAAATGCATATAAAACGGGGTCTGTGAAGGTTTGTAAGTCTACCTTGAAGACTTACCAAAGTGATAGGGCGAGGATTGGGTGTCCTTAGCTCTAGGGGAATAAGGTGAAGACACAGTCTTCTGAGTTCAATCTCAGCCTCCCTAACCATCCGTATAGTTGTCACAGCAATTGGAACTGGCCTACCAAATCTCTCTCTTCACCAAGCAACTGGTTCTATCCTCTACCTTCCTTACTTTTCAATTTGTCTTCGTGAAGTCATTGCTTGCTTGCCTGATCTATTTGACTTCACCGTGTGAAGACTTGTAACTGTTTGGCTTCGCACTGTCTTCCATTATGATCCTTGCTACCTATCTGTTGTTAGTCTTCGAGCGTTCACTGTATTGCTTGCTTGACTATTGCTTGTCTAGTGTAGTTTATATTCCGCTGCATATCATATAGGTTCAGTTTCATAGCTTGTCTTCAAAGACCTCGTGTTTTGAAGACTTTCATAAAAATCGCCTATTCACCCCCCTCTAGTCAATAACTAGCATTTTCACCTTCCTCATCCACCCTCTTAAGTAACCTTCACCTCCATTGCATCATTTTAGGTGATCTATGACGATGTTCATCAAAACACTCCCGCTATTTGTCCGCGGGCACGTCTATACATGTGTGCTTGGCATTTCCTACTTGTGTTGAGACAAAGTGGAACCCAAAGATATCCCCTTCTTGTTTGTAGACACTGGAAAGCATACAGGTGGCAACATAGTCTCATGCATCCTATGTACATGTGACATACTAGGTAGTGTAAGCACACTAAAACCCTAGACGACGTTGCTAAAAGGGTTACTGAAGTAGAGGTGGAGCTCAAAGGAGGTTAGACGGTCGTCACTGGCGTCATCGTCATTGGACGACCCACCCCAATCATCATCGTTGTCCCTGCAACATCTCTAATGGGTTGCGGTGGCAATGGTTGGGTGGGAGGTGGTCGAACAGGATGGTGGGCAGTGAATAGAGAGAGAGAGAGGGGAGGGAGAGGGAGAGGGAGAGAGACTACAAGAAGATTTATGGATAGCGTGGGTTGACGTGCTGGATATTCATGATGCCTCGTACCTCTACCCTTTGTTTGACACCAGAGTGGGGGTGTTAGACTAGACGGATCGGAGTAGGGGAGCCTGTTGGATGCCCGTTTTGTTTGTACCGTCCAATCTGGTCAAGTGGAGGAGCCTGTTAGATACACTTCGCCTATTGTAACGCGGACGAGGTTTCTTTCTTGGTTGACAACGCATAGCCCGGTTCATGGACATTTGATACCCATATACTCTACTGTCTCAACTTGACCACAGTTGAGGCCATCATTAAATTGTTTGGATGGCAACACTTAAGGGACATTGCCGAATGCTATCTAATTGAGGCCTTACTAACTTGGAGCCATGAAGAGCACCAGCTACTTGTTGGACCTTTATGATGTATGGTGCATATGAGTATACATGAGTGAGACGTTTTTCTTCGCCATCTCTCTCTCTCTCTCTCACACACACACACAAACACACACTCACTCACTTTCCCATCTCAACCACATCCTCTTTCGGTAAGACATTTCATGCAACCCTTCTACTGTCCATTTCCTCTCTTTAACCACCTATCCTCCGCAGACTATCTTGGTATGCCAATGTCACTGGACCTAACACCTGACCGAAGGATACTATCACCGCAGATGTCGACCACTCTCCATCTCAGTATCTCATAACCACACGATCTTCATGTCGCATTTTGCAAGGTACTACACATGATCAACATCTCATTGAATTAATACAAATATATTAGAGAGGTCTAGTCTAGATGATGGGGCAAATGCACGAGCGCGAGTGGAATATGATTCAATCAATAATTTTTTTGCGTGGAAACTTTCGACCTATTCATTATCAATCATAGCAGTACAAGGAACACCAGAAAGTAATAAACATTACATCCAGATCCATAGACCACCAAGTGACGAGTAAAAGCACTGAAGCGAGCCGAAGGCACGCCGCCGTCATCACCTCTTCCTCATCGGAGCCGGGCAAAACTTGTTGTAGTAGACAGTCGGGTAGTCGTCGTGCTAAGGTCCCGTAGGACCAGTGCACGAGAACAACAACCGCCACCGATGAAGTCCAACCTGAAAACACAATAACGTAGACTGGATCCGAGTAGGTCCACCAAAGACAACCACCGACTAAATCCTGCAAGGTCCGCCGGAGACACACCTCCACACGCCCTCCGACAATGCTAGATGCACCACCGGGACGGGGACTAGACGGAGAGACCCTTATTCCATCTTCAGAGAGTCGCCGCTGTCTCGTCTTTCTAAACAAGACACAAATTCTAGCAAAAATTAAAGAAACATATAAAAAATGGAGCCCTCCCACCGGCAAAGATCAGGATCCACCGCACGCTCCTTATGACCCTAAGGCCACATGAGACAAGGTGGATCGGCGGTGCCACCAGCGGGAGGCAAAAACCCTAGCCGCCTGTTCGCTAGGAGGAAGAGGGAAGGGGTAAGTCTTGCCAGCTACTCTGATTCAATCGGTATTTCTTACTCCCTCCGATCCAAAACAAGGATTGTGGTTTTTTTTAGGGAAGGCCATCATGGCTAGCTTTATTACGAATCAAAAGGAATTACATCATCCACAAGTTTTGAGACAAGATGAGCCGGAGCCTCATCTGTCCAACTGCTCGATAACTTATTACAAAAACTATGACTAGCTAGCACATGCGCCACTTGATTACAAGATTGCATACAATGTTTAAATTTGACCTTCTCGATAAGTAAGGCCACATCCACGCACTCTGCAAAAATAGCTGCTGCCCCATCCCACCATCTGCTCTGACCCGTACAGTAATCTATAACTGTCAAGGAATCAGACTCTACTTCCACTCGGGGGAATCCTAGTGAGTTTGCAAGCATCAGACCATCTCTCATGGCTAAGGCCTCCGCTGTAACAACATCAGCTACATGGGGGACATAAGAACACTGCGCTGCTAAAAATTCCTATTTATATCTCTTAATATTGCCGCTGTAGCACCCGCTCCCTCATCCAAGTGAAAGGCCGCGTCAACATTTAATTTCATCAACCTCGGTTCCGGCTTGCTCCATCTCGGTTGTTGACCAATCTGCTTCTTCGTGTTTCCTTCGTGAAAATTGTTTGCTATTGCAAGGACAGAAATCGGCCATCTCGCAGGCGGTGGAGGTTTACCAGCATGTGTAAATTGGCGTCGGATCCACCACAAATACCATGCTCCCACCGCAATCACTTGCTTCACGTCCAGATTTGGTTTTATAGGGACTGGTCTGTCGCTGACTAGGAATAGATGTTCCAGCACTACCGATCCTGATCGATCAGACTCCATAGCCTCATCCACGTAGTGTATAATTCCAAGGTAGCCCCAAAGTGCTCTCGCATGTGTGCATTCAAAAAGGAGGTGCCTAATATCCTCAACGGACTGTCGGCAGATTGGACATGCACTATTAGAACCCACATGTCTATTTGTAAGAATAGACTTCAGCGGCAATATTCCATGAAGAGCTCGCCAACAAAAAATAGAGACTTGCCGTGGAATCTGAATCTTCCATAGTGTGGCCCATATTTCTGGCATCTTTGATCCACTCGGCCTCTGGGAGTAATTTGCATGTGTCTGATAAGTTCGCCTCCATTGTACTCTGTACGCCGAAAGAACTGAGAAAGTGCCCTTCCGCTTCGGGTGCCATGCAATGAAATCTTCAAATGCGTTCAAGTTTAGTGGGATCTGCAATATTCTTCCAACATCCACGGGATTAAACACAGTTCGAAGGAGTTCTTCATCCCACTGTCCTGTAGTAGGATCAATAAGATCACTAACTGATGTAAGCACCGTCTGACCACGGATTGATATAACTCTTCGGTCCGGGCTTGCTGGCACCCATGGATCATTCCATATATTAATGCTTTCACCCATTCCAACCCTCCAGATGTATCCCAGTTTGAAAGTCTCCAATCCTTTCATAATACTTTGCCACGTAAACGATGCTCCATTTTTTAGGGTTGCTTGAAGCAAACTGCAGTTTGGGAAATATTTTGCCTTTAGGACTCGAGCACATAAAGATTCGAGGTTGGTGATAAGACGCCAAGACTGTTTCGAGAGCATTGCTAAATTGAACGAGTAGAGGTCTCGGAACCCCATCCCTCCTTCGTTCTTTGGATAACACAATTTCCACCAAGTGTACCAATGCATCCTCTTATGATCCTCGTCATCTCCCCACCAAAATTGGGCGATCAAGTCCATGATATCTTTGCAGACCCCCTTAGTTAAGCAAAACACTGACATAGCAAACACAGGTATGGCCTGGGCTACTGACTTAAGAAGAATCTCTTTCCCACCAGTTGAAAGCTGCTTTTCCATCCAACCATGTAATATTTCTTTAATCTTCTCATAGAAGTGTTTAAAACAATCGCTTCTATCTGCCCCTACCATAGCAGGGAGTCCAAGATATTTATCGGACAAAGCTTTCGTATCAATGTGTAGTTCCTGGCAGATTTCATCCCTAGAAGTGGCAGTTGTGTTAGGACTAAAGAAGACACTTGATTTTGCTAGACTCACCAGTTGGCCTGAACTCTGACAATAAGTATCCAGAACATGCTGTAAGAAAGCTGCATTTAACACATCTGCTTTCATAAGAATCAAAGAGTCGTCAGCGAATAATAGGTGTGATACTGACGGTGCATTTCTGCATACTTTGCTTCCCTCTATGCCACCAGCTTCTTTTTCAAACTGCAATAGACTGGATAGACCTTCTGCACAGTGGATCCCCTTGTCTAATCCCACGAGTAGGGATAAACGAGTCCGTCTCCTGAGAGTTAAATCTCACATTATATTTAACAGAGCTAACACAAGCCATTATCATCTCCACCCATTATTCATGAAATCCCAAAGTAATCATCATGTTCCGGAGGAAACACCACTCTACTCTGTCATATGCCTTGTGCATATCCAACTTGATGGCACAAAGACCCGACTGGCCAGCTCTTTTATTCTTGATCTTATGTACGCATTCATAAGCAATCAGTATATTATCAGTGATCATTCTACCAGGTACAAATGCGCTTTGAGTAGGGGAAATTATTTCAGGAAGGATATTTTTTAGACGTTGGGCCAACATCCTAGAAATGATTTTATAAAGGACATTGCAAAGGCTAATGGGGCGATATTGAGTTACCAATTCCGGCGATTCGGTCTTCGGTATCATAACAATGATGGTGTTGTTCCAATTGGCTGGTATATTTCTTGAATTGATTGCAAATAAAACCTCCTGAGTTATTTCATCACCAATGATATGCCAGAATTTTTTAAAGAATATCGCATGGAGTCCATACGGCCCTGGCGCTTTCAGATCACCAATACTGTGGACTGCGCTTTTTACATCATCACTAGTGAAAGGTGCCATAAAGAAATCGTTCATCTGATCTGAAACTTTATGCTGCACCTTCTGTAGAATTTCTGGATTTGTGTTCTGCACCTCAGACGTAAATAACCGTGAGAAATAATCCTGGATATGGGTATTTAATTCTTGCATACCTTCTATCCAGTTACCCCCCTCGTCCTTTAATTTCTTCACAAAATTTTTCTTTCTCCTAGCTGTTGCAAAGGCTTGGAAGAACCCCGTGTTTCGATCACCAAACTTCAGCCAATTTATTCTTGATCTCTGCATAACTTGAATTTCCTCTAGTTCCAGTAGGTATTCAATCAACTCTGAAAGTTCCTTTCTTTTCTCATCATTGTCATCAGTCATCGGCCCACTCATAACTCTCTCGAGGTCCATCTGAGCTTTCCGGAGCCGTTTTTCGGTTTCTTCAACACCCGCTGATCCCAGTCATGAAACTGTGAATGCATCTTATTCAACTTATCACTAATATTATTCACCTCTAGATCTGCACCAGCGTCACTCCATGCTTTCTCCACCATAGCACCAAAATCAGCCTCTCGGAACCATCGGGATTCAAATCTTCTCGGCTGCGCAGTAGGTGTGTTTCCCGAGTGAACATAAAAGTCAGTATCCACAAGGAGCGGTCGATGATCGGAATGGTTATACTCTAAGTTTTGAAGAGCTGCTTGTGGGAAGAGGGTTGATCAGGCATCATTCACTAATCCCCGGTCTAATCTTTCCCTGATCCTTCCTCTATGCCATGTGAATCTTTCCCCAACAAATCCCAGATCATGAAGTTCACAATCCTCAATTGCATCTTGGAAAGCCATCATATACTGAGGTGGTCTTGGATTTCCTCCTTCCTTTTCATGCAGGAACTGGATCTCATTGAGATCACCAACTAATAGCCAGGGAAGATTATGATTCTGGTGAAGCTGCCTCATACGACTCCACGTCAAGTGTTTATTCTCCCACTTAAATTCACCATACATTCCTGTCAGACGCCAAAATATATTATTCTTATCCTCAATTCTTACATCCATGAACATAGCATCAAGGGCTAATCTATGTACTTTTACATTACTGTTCCAAAATAAAATGAGACCTCCCTTTCTACCATCGCCGGGGCAGACAAGTTTCTGGTCCATCTTAACTCTTCTACGCAAACACTCCGCTGGAAAGAAGTCGAGGTGAGTCTCTGACAAAAACATCACATCGGGGCTGCTTCTTCGCTGGACGTCCAGCAAAGCTCGAATTGCCGGGGCGTTCCCAAGCCCCCGGCAATTCCTCGTGGTTTTAGTTGAACTAAAACCTGGATTGGAGTGAGTATTGAATAATGCGTAACATAAAAGGTCAGGAGATCCACAGCAAGGCCGTGCAAGAGAGGTTTTTATTCGTTTGAACTTTTGGGTGGTCTCTCTTCCGTTCCGTTCCAACAGCAACGAACGCGAGAAGAGGAGGAACCTCTTTCCTTTATTGCGCTGTGGTACAAAAAAGAAAAGAAACGAGACCAAAAGGGAAGCCAAGGGGAAAGGGCAGGACCCAGGAGAGAGAAAGGACGACAAAAACTCCACTCTCCCACCCACCCACGCCGCTCCACACCCATCCTTCTCACCGCTGCGACTGCGAGCAAGAGAGAGAGGAGAGAGAGAGAGAGAGAGAGAGAGAAAGGCGAAGCGGCTCTCGTCTCGCTCGCCCCCTCCACATACCACTCGGATCCGAAATTCTCAACCCCGCTCCCGCCCCTGCCTCCACTCGTCCTCTACTCGTCGCCGTCCACTGCGCGGCGACCCCAGGGCCAGCGCCCGGGGGCCAGCGGCCCGGAGCGGGGGAGAGGCGGAGGGGATGGACCCCGAGAAGCGCGGCTACAAGTTCCGTATCCTTTTTTCTTTCTTGCTTACGCTCCGAGAGTTGTTCTTGGTTCACGCTGTTCTTGGTTCGATTTAGCTCACGGGGGCAGGAACCAACTGTTTCTTCGAGTAATCCGGGTAGGCATTTGCGGTCCAGCGGACGGAGATTGATATATCCCCCGCAAATTCGTGTGTTCGTTCGCGGTTTGTCGAAGCAACGGGGGGGGGGGGGGGGGGGGGATAGATTCGCGAGAAAAGATTTACCCCCTTTTGTCTCCCTTTTCTTGGCAATCTACGTCAACGAAGGCTCTGCCATTTCTTTCTTGAAGAATGTTGGCAGGGGAGCTGCCAAATCCGTTTATTAGAAATGGGTGTTACAGGAACACCCCCAGTTCTTGAAGCAACTACCAAGCTAAACCCTGAGCGTTGCAGCCTCCCCCCTTTTGCCCCAATTTAGGTTCGCAATGTCTGGTAATCAAATTGTATTTTGCTTTTCAGCAACTATACCCAAATGTTCCCTCACAAAAAGGAATAATAGAAGAAAAGACCAAATGCTGACACGCTTAGGATGACTCAGTCAATAAACAGTAATGTGGATGGTGTATTCTTCATAGTTTTCATAGACACAAAGGAAAATTCCCCATGTGGTTGGGTTCAATGGAAATTTTCCTCTGGAGTTGCATAGTGGTCCATAGGAAAAGTTGTTATGTAAGCCCTGTAGAATAAATTCCTTAGGAGCATGATCCTCCAAAATTCATATTAAAGTCCTTGGAATCAAAGACATCCAAGTTTGTTGAAGGACCAATGAACAGTTCAAATCCATACTCCAATAGTTCCTGGAGACGAAATTTCATGGTAAGGAATCAAGTCGCAAACGTCTTTTTTCTTTCGGTGCAACATGCTTTATCTGCACTTGTCCTTACCATGCATGTCACCTCACTTTCCAAGCTACACATAATTATGTCAACTAAAAAAATGGTTGGGGGCTGATTTGCCTTTCAGCTTACCTAAAAACACATATGAGTAATGTATAGTTGATTGGGTTGTGCTTACTGCTTAGCTGCACGTTCACTAAACATAAGGCACTTATATGTCGTGTCAAAGGTGATTTAGTCTGCACATCATGCCAACCAAATACATATGTAGGAAAGTCAATATAAGGCTCTGAAAATCTACAGTTCTCAAACTTGACTTCTCCTTAACCAGTAATCTGAAACCAGAGGAGTTTGTGGCGCACGATGCTGAAGTGAGGTCCTTGGCCATCGGCAAGAAGTCGAGCCGTGTGTTCATTACTGGTGGCAGTGACCGCAACGTCAATCTGTGGGCAATTGGCAAGCAGAGTCCTCTCCTGGTTTGTGCCCTATGGCATTATGAGCATGATACTACAGTCCTCTTTGGCTATTTGATAATTTGACTCATGTTGTGTTTTTCAATGGGCGTTTGTTGTTTGCACAGAGCTTGTCAGGCCACACAAGCTCGGTCGAGGCTGTAGAGTTTGATACAGCAGAGGTGCTTGTGCTTGCTGGCTCATCAAACGGCTCCATCAAGCTCTGGGACTTGGAAGAAGCTAAAGGTGTGGTTAGTGCTTGTATAAAGCCCCCAGAAGAGGGTTATTATATCTACTGTTTTTCTTTTTTCCTTTATATTCTCTGTTCATTGTAACCAGCTTTTTGAACATGGCAATTGCATTATATGGTATCTTTGTGTGTTCATCACAAAATTTATATATTTTGGTAATACATGGAAACACACTGTCAGAGTGGGTGATTTTGATTGCTTAGTGCCTGTATATGAATCTTGACTTTATATGTAGTAATATAGACTCAAGAACCATTGAAATCTTTGTCAAATGTCTTTGCTGGTCACGAAACATGAGTACACTGTATGAATTTCTCAGCTGAGCTTATGTTCTCGATAGCAGCTGAAAGCATAAGATCTTTTGGGAGGGTGTTTTCATAACATTAGTGCTTGTCTCGGTAGACTGTAAACTATGCTTTGCTGAAAGTAGGTGTCTGGTTGTTGTTTTGAATTGAAATGCAGTTGTGCGGTCTCTCACTGGGCATAGATCGAGTTGCACTGCTGTTGAATTCCATCCATTTGGCGAATTTTTTGCATCTGGTTCTTCAGATACAGATCTTAAGATCTGGGACATAAAGAAAAAAGGATGCCTTCATACATATAAGGGTCACAGAGGAGCAATTAAATCAATCCGATTTACACCCGATGGGCGATGGATCGTCACCGGTGGAGAAGATAACATTGTGAAGGTGTGGGATCTGACAGCTGGAAAGCTCTTACATGATTTCAAGTTCCATAGTGGACAAATCCGATGCATCGATTTTCATCCTCAAGAATTTTTGCTTGCAACAGGTACTGACTTTTCCTTCCGAATGTTTGAAGTGTTAAGATTTCTGAGAGTACATATTTTGTTTTTGTAATGCAACATAAATCATCAAGAATCGTTTATTGTTTAGTACTGTATGACCTAAGAACAAGTTTAAGTGTCTGAGGAATCCAATTTTAATTGTGTAATATAGTTAGAAACATCTTTTTGGCTTAGAAAAAAATGTTTTCTTGTTAGACTTAACTATAATTACTGAAGTTTTACTGTTTTAGGAAGCTGAAGTATATTCTCAGTCAGTTTACTGTTATTTTCCAGGCTCAGCTGATCGAACAGTGAAGTTTTGGGATCTTGAAACTTTTGAATTGATAGGTTCTGCTGGACCCGAGGTACTTGCAAGTGATTTTCTTATACCATTTCATTTTTGTGCAAGTCGAACATTGTCAATTGTTAAACCATAAAGGCATAAGCTATGAATCCTCAGTTACGCTGTATGCAATATGCATGGTATCCAAATACAGTAGTTGCTCACTGCAGCTGATATTTCTGCATCTATTTCTTTTTTTCTTTTCAAATTAGCACCATAGGAGTTCCTTGAAACAAGTTTGAGGAAAATATATTGTATTCCATTTGAAATACTTGAAAGGTTGATGATGCCCCTTCTCACATTTCTCTGTGATTGATTGTTTGAGTTATTTTCAGTGATGCTTTTATATCTATACTGAAGTTGCTTACTGCTCTTCTGCATTTGTTTTTGTTCCTGTATTAAAACGTGCATGGTGAGCACACACACGCCTTCCTGTTATGATAGATTTATTTACTTTACAAGTATCTTTTATTGCAGGATACTGGTGTACGTTCTATGGTCTTTCACCCAGATGGAAAAACCCTTTTCTGCGGATTAGAAGAAAGCTTAAAGGTAGGTTTGATTTTCATGTGTTTTATTCATATTGCTTGCATGGCATTTGCTGACTACATGGACATCTTCAGGTATTCTCTTGGGAACCAGTAAGATGTCATGATGCTGTTGACATGCGATGGAACAATTTAGCTGACCTTAGTATTTACGAAGGAAAACTGTTGGGATGCTCGTACCATGAACGCCGTGTTGGTGTTTGGGTTGCTGATATATCAGTGAGTGTCATTCTTTGCATGCAATATGTACCTTTGTTTGTATGTCCTAACCTTTATCTTTTGACCCAGCTGATTGAACCCTATGCTCTTGGTGTTTTGCCGAAAGCAATTTTTTTTGCTGAGCTTGTGGATTCTGTGGATGATAATCCTGTGAAACCGAATGGTAGCACTGCAAAGCCCATTCGTGCTGTAGCAACATCACATCCAAAAAATATGTACAAAGTCCAGGAGTCAGGAATTGGTATGGCTTTAAATTATCAATATATTTTTAAGTTTCCACTGAAATGACTAACTTTATTTAAGTATTCCATACTGAATAGTGATAATATGTCTTATTGATGTCAGCTGAAAGCAGAGTTCGGGCCTTACATTTAACTCCAGGAAGTACAGACAAAATAAAGAAAGATAGGAGCAGCAGCATTCCTCGAAGACCTGATTCATCTGTCAAACCATCTACTCCAGTACGACGTATGAAGCCAGTCGATAGTCCTTCCACAAATTTAAAAACAGCAGAACGCAGTTTTGGACAGCGGGACATCCAATTATTATCTCGTACAGGGATGACTATTAATTCTTCAACCACTAAAAAAGCTCCGCCTACAGAGTCGGTAGCTGTAAAAGATATTTACACTACATCACAGGCTGTTTCTGTGCCTGTTGTTGTTCCTAGAGACATTTTGGAGGACAAATCAGCAGGCAGTATTCATAGAGGAATTGGAGGCAGAACTGCAGTCCCAGATGATTTTTACAGTCCAGTGCACTTGAGAAAACGTTTACCTAGTGGCGGTACTAGTGATAGTGTCAGCTCAGTAAAATCCATGCTCGCTGAGCCTGATGTTTGCTCGGAGGGTTTCTCTGGGTTAAAGTTCTCCTTTGGACTAACTCCAAATGACAAGAAAGAAGAATCTGACGGTACCAATAAAGGAGAAATTAGACAAATAGCAGAAAAGATGGACAGAATAATATCATTTGATCATCCGGTGCAGTCAAATGATGACAAGGGTATAGCTCTTTCTTTGTTCTTAAGCATTCAAGCGCTGCGCTTTTGCTCATTTTGGGAATTTAACATTATAGCTCTTTTTACAGCAGCATATGAATCACCGTGCTCGACGACAGGAACAGCCAGGGTCAAATATGTTAGAGGAGGTGTGTGTGTGTGTGTGTGTGTGTTAAATGATGTTATCAAGAGCAATCTTGTATCCACACTCAAGCTTGAGGTTACTTGGCGTAAATATAATTTTCTAATGATATTGTCAACTCCTTTTGCAGTTGCTGTGCCGTTAGGAAAAACTAAGTCTCTTGTTGAGAGATTTGAAAAGAGAGAGAGCTCTAGCATTGATTGTTCATCGCCAACTGGCTCTTGTGGTGATCATACAGTGAAAGCTGATAGCCCTCCCACCAGTTCGGTATGCTTTCATGTTTTTACTGTAGTTAACTTTTAACATGATTTTATGGTTCTTATGAATCATCAGTATAGTGGTATTAAGAAATGCTTAATGTTTAAGAATCATCAGTATAATGGTATTAAGAAATGCTTAATGTTTAAGAACTCCTTACGTAGTTACTGTATCGAATCCCTACTGTAATCTTATTTGGTTCTCAATTAGTAACTCATTCATACTTTGTCTGTGTATGTTATGATAATGTAAAATCCTGAATCCCGAACCCCTACTAGTCATTTGGAGATACAAGTAATGATGAAATTTGTTCATACACCAGATATAAGATATATTGGGGTAGTCACTGACTTAATGTGTTCTGGAGTTATAATATGCTAGTATGCGGCTGGAAGGCTGCAGCTATAGTATTTTCAGAAACTTTGTACAGAATACAAGTCAAACAAATATGGCTATACTATTGTTATCTTTTTATCATTTGATGTTCTCTAGTGTTTATCATTTTGCTGTTCAACTTATTTGGTTTGCGGTGATTGTAATTGACAGGCAGAAGCAAGTCGCACATATGAAAGGGACTTGCCAACAGTGGACGAGATGACGACTCCAATCGATTTGGTGCGGAACCATGATGAATTTATAAATGTTGTAAAATCTCGGTTGACAAAGCTAGAGGTGATTCTTCTGTTCTTTACTTGCGAACCTCTGTTTCTTACTAGCCCAGGGAACTTACGCCCAACAAATTGATGGGAAATCTTACAAACTGTGTCAAGTTTATTTGTTAATGCAGCTTGTGGATGTCAACAAGTTTTCCGTTATTCTTCTATGAACTTTAGCTTGATTTACTTGGGACTTAAGAAATGACCCATATGGAACCTACAAATATGAAACATAGGTTGATATATCAGTGCAGGTTACTAAAAATCAAAATACATGCCATGCACCCTAGAAGAACCCACACTCATCAGGCGAAATCCATGTACTTGGAGATGTGGGAAATTGGCTTAACTTTCTGTAGGTTCTTCAGTACAAAGCTTAACATTAACATCTGTCTATGATCGAATGACATGTGGTAAATGTAGGTTGTTATCCTTCCTGTCTTGTAGGCCTGTTTATGGAGTGAGTACATGTTCTTGTAAAGTGATGTTGATTAGTCACCTAAAATTTAAGTGTGTTCTTGTAAAGTGTTACCAATATAATACTAGTACTAACCCTAATGTGTTCAGATGATGCGGCATGTCTTTAACCTAAATGGCATCAAAGGAGCAATTGCTGCGGTCGCAAAGTTGCCTGATATCGCTGTGAGTTTTCCTCAGGTGTATGATGGTTGTACATATGATGTTCTTCACATTGTTTTTAGCTACTAATTGTTGAATCCGAACAGGTTCAAGCTGATGTTGTTAGTACTCTCAAGGGAAAACTTGGTCTTTTCAACCTAGATATTTTCTCGAGCCTCCTGCCTGTTCTTGCCGGGTTACTGAACAGCAAAACTGAAAGGTAGCACACCTGATAGTAACACAGATGCACATGTACCCATGCATGCCCAAGAGGATGCCAATGCTATATCTTCTTGCAAATCTGTACTACTGAGACAGAAGACCATCTTATGTTTTTCAGACCCATATATAATTATCCTCCAATATGTGAATGAATGCTTATATTAGCATCCTGCTGTAGGAACATGGTTAGTTTGGCAGTAAGTATTGTGTCTTCTAATTCTGTTGCCTCAAATTTGCAGGCATGCTATCATTGCTTTGGAAATGTTATTGGATCTTATAAAGATCTTTGGACCGGTTATTCATTCAACATTGTCAGCTAGTTCACCCGTTGGAGTAGATCTTCAAGCCGAACAGAGGTATGCTCTCCAACTTCACTCGAGGAAGGGAGCTGAGTGTTGCTAAAGAGTAAGAGAGATGCTGCAAAAACTTGTTTTGCTACAAGCCTACCAATGAACTCGGAGCGAGGTGGCAAGTTGGCCCCGAACATATGTTTTGCCGAAACTGTTGTCCTAAATGAATGAACTGCAGCCATCAGTAGCGTATTACCCTATCTGGGGCCTTTATATTCTTTAGAGATATATATAACCAGGGCAGTAACCAATTTGTGTGATGCCCCATGCAGGTTGCAGCGTTGCACCCGGTGTTTCAACCATTTGCAAAAGATTGTGCAAGCTCTACAACCATTGATGATGTAATAATCCCTTCCCTCCTTTCACCACTCTGCTAGTAGTTGTTTTCATGCACGTTCATTTACTCCCTCACGATGAGCAACAAGCGTATCTGACGCTCTGCAATTTTTCTTCTTCTCTTGTTCTTGTTGGCTGGCGCAGGCGGAGCGGCCAGTCGGCGCAACTTGCTCAAGAGCTGAACATGTCCTTGCAAGACCTGGTGGTCTTCTGAAACCAGCCGGAAGCTCAAGCTCACTGTCAGAGTAGATACCATTCTTTTTGTTACAGGAAACGGAAGCGCCATATGGTGGCGGGGTAGCCTGTTGGCTGTGGTCGTGGTGTAATTGCTTGTTGTTCCCTGTTGTACATGTGAGCGAGCGAGAGAGCTTGGCTGTTCATCAGTCTGTAATTAGCCCCCATTTTACTGCATGGACAGCCCCGGACGGACGACGGAGGGAGTGGAGATGAATGAATGAATGGGAAACACGCCTGCTAGTTTAGTCCTGTGTTCGGTCTGGTCTTCGTTTTCTGTGGTGTTCGTTCGCTCCACCATTAGCCGTGTGGTAGAAGTATTGAAGACAACCATCTCTCCTCCAGAGGTTGGTACGGTACGGCCGTTTGACCATTCCTTTGTTTAGCAGCTGGTTGCCTAGGACTGCTCGTTTGAATATTGTCCTAAAAATGTGAACTCATACTTGGCTGCTAAGGAAACAACATTGTGAAGTCTACCACCAGCTGGCTGCTGTTTTCCTCCCTCCTTCCTTCAACTCAGCTCTAAGAAAATGGGATTCTGTGTAATAAGTTGTTGACTATCAACAAGTCAGTGTAATTCAAAAAAAAAACTCAGTGTAAAAAGTAATCACAGATCTAGTGTGCACCATAAAAAATAATCACCATAAATCAAAACATTTATGGACGCATAACATTTCTGTCCTTTGTTGATGGCATTTCCAGGTTAGGCTGCAGTTGCAAGGTTGGGTTAGGCCCCATCTAATGCGCCCTTTTGTCCCTGAATGCTATGTCAGAACAAATCTGTCTTCCACTTCCTTCTAGTCCTGCTTGCCCCGCCTGGGCCCACCTGTCGGCCACTGAACCCGTACGCGCTAAACCATCGGCAGTCAGGTTTGCACGGCGGCAGGAGGGCCGGAGTATAAAATAAACCCCCCTCAACAAATCCACATTCCAAACCCACCGCGTCACGTAAATAACCCCCCGTCTGTCGAAAAAGCGGAAGTCCAAAGCAGTTGGTCGCTCGCTCGCTCGCTCGCCACCGCCGCGTTGGACTTTTCCCTCGCCGGAGAAACCGCCGCGACCACAGCCGCAACCGCCGCAGCCGCCTCCGGAGGAGGAGGGTAGTACCACCAGGGAAGGAGGAGGCCATGGCGGGGAGGTACGACCGCAACCCCTTCGACGAGGATGACGTCAACCCCTTCGCGGTGAGTCGCCTACTCCGTTTCTTCTTTCTACCCGCCTCGCCGTGCTACCCCGCACCGCGCCTCCTCCCGCGCCGCGGTCCGCCTTGTCTTCTGTTCCCTGGGTCGCGCAGATGTCGAATTTGGTCCGGATCGCCGTCGGAGTTGCTTCTTGCGGGTTTCTGCTTATAACCCCCTCGTTTCGCCGTTCTGGGTGCTCCGGTGGATCTGGTCGAATCACTGCCTTCAGGGCTAGAGAGGGATTCGATGGATGGATGCGTTTATATGCGTGTCCTGTTGTGTTGCCGATCGCGATCGAAAGGGGCGGCGGGTGCCGGTTTCTTCCGTGTTCGTTTTGGGTTTTTTCAGGGTAGAAATGAACTGGAATAAATTTTGTCTAATTACAACGATGCGGTTTACTAGATGTGCAAAACTTTGGAAGTAGGCGATTTGCTCTTCCAAACTATATGCCGCAAACGAAAAATGGAAAATACCTCGTACTACCTTCTTGCTGGCTGAAGATTGTTTTAGTACTGGCGTTCAGTGTGACCAGTGGTAGTCGCAGTTTGGCGTGTGTCTATGGATCTGCTGCCACTGAATGTGTCCCATTTTAATAAGACAATAATCCTTATCTACAGTAGCAATTCGGATTGCCGTGCTAACTTTCATTGTCCTGATTGTGCATAAGCTTATATATAAACTGGTTGTTTTTTCTTTCAACAATCGTTTGGCTGATTTTCCGAATGTATGATGTTCTGCAGGGAGGAGGTGTACCTCCGGCTTCTAATTCTCGGATGCCACCTCTTCCTCACGAGCCTGCTGGATTCTATAATGATCGTGCTGCTACCGTGGACATACCTCTTGGTTCATCGAAGGTGCCTGTGCTTCAATTGAGCATGTCAATTCTTTACTTACTTAGCAAGATGTGCTTTGCCCAATGAATTGAAAGGCCAGGCAGAATGCAATTGACTATTGACCATTTATGAATGTTCTCACTATTCTTTGTCAAGATAGTGTTGATTTCGAAATTGATTACAGAATTCTTTCACAGCATGTCGTTGATTGCTTATGCGGTGCGTATGTTATTTTCAAATGTAGGACTTGAAGCAAAAGGAGAAAGAACTGCAGTCGAAGGAGGCTGAGCTTAACAAACGGGAAAGAGTATGTGTCTTTTGCTTGAAACTTGAAATTCCAGCTTTACACTCGCATCACTTGTTATCCTATATGTCATTTGAGTTATTGATTTGTTCAAACCATTGTTTTGTGAATTCAGAAGTTGTTTCGTAATTCATTCAGTGATCAAAATCCCCTATGCTAAAGTAAAACCTTAAGTTCCCCTGGATGAAGTTTTGTGAAGCTTCCTGGATACTGACAAACTGCTTAGATATGTAGACGGATATAGCCAACAAAGTTTATATGGCCTTGTCCAGAGTTGTTGAAGTAGTAACCATGATGCAGCATGGAAACTGGTGAGCTATGGTTGACATAGATTTACCTCAGGCTCCCCTATAGTCCTTACTGCTCTAACTATTGATCAGATCGTTGACAGTACTTGCCTCATGCCATAGTGAGCTAAAACCATGCCGACGCTTATAGCCCTATGAGGTGAAGGGTGGTTGTGCTTGTGGAAATTGCCTATTGTTATCAAAAGATTTCATATAGCCATCATCTCTTCGTTAACCCAGACAATCAGATGATAAAATTCTTATGAATGTACAATATGCTGAATCAAGAGTTAGCAGTGGTTCTACGTAATCAGCAAAACCTTTATCGACAACGTTTCACATGATTGAAACAGCCCAGATGTGCTCATGAGCATTCACTTGTAATTCTTTCTTTAACTGTTCCATCTGATATTTATATTTTTTTGAAACCAGGAACTTAAAAGAAGGGAAGAAGCTGCAGCTAGAGGTATAGTTCTTCCTATAGCTGATGCATTTTTTTTTATATTTCTAGCCATGATATTGATGGGAAGAGGTAGATAAGATATTGGCCCAAGTTGATTAATGGGGATATTTATCTGGAAACTTGTTCCGGTCAACTTCAGTTAAGACCTTGAATGATTCAGTGAAAGGCTATTGAGCTACTCCCTCTACCTCACAATATAAGACGTTTTTGCAAGCTAGTTTAGCTTCCATAAACATCTTATATTATGGGACGGCGGGAGTAATTTTTTCATTCTGCTGTTGTTGTTACAGTCCAATATTTCACTACCCTGCCTCTCAACGTCATACTATCTTCCTTTTCGTTTGCAGCTGGTATTGTCATTGAAACCAAAAACTGGCCACCATTTATGCCCATCATTCATCATGACATTTCAAATGAGATACCAATCCACCTACAAAGGATGCAGTACCTTGCATTTTGTTCATTGTTGGGTAAGTGTTAGTTCTTGTTTTACCTCTCCTCAAAATATCTTCTAAACCATCATTTTCTAGATCTTTACTTTTGTTCGAATATCGCAAACACTATTTTTACTGAGGACCTTGCTTTCACATTCACACTGTCCAACTAATGCACTTCACCTGGATCAATGCGATTTCCATATCATCTCCTAGGGTGTGAACATGACATTGTCTTCTGAGAAGTGGCATGAGAAAACAAGATTGGTATTTCAAAAATTCAACAAACTTCCCTTATGTTGACAATCTGTACTTTGTAACTATGAATTCTTACGAAAATATAATTCTTCTAATCTAAATCTTATTACTAAAGCATAAGAATTTGGTGCTTTCTCTTCTTTTGGGTTGGGCCTAAACTTCCAATTGTCATGAAAGAATGTCCAATAAATGCTAGTAATCAAATAATGGTGGCCCCAGATGAGCAGCAGATATTAGAATTAGGAGATTCAAGTCTAAGATTGGGATGCATTGGCACAGATTGCTGATTTCTGCCAATTTTGATGCCATGCAGGGTTGACGTTATGCCTCTTTTGGAACATCATTGCAACTACCGCAGCATGGATTAAAGGGGCAGGTATGGCTTAGTAGTACCTTACTGTCTACATCTTGTGGATCAACTGCTATCTGCCCTGGCACCTGAAACAAATCTGGCTGCTCCTTTCGATAGGTGTTGTCATCTGGTTGCTAGCAATCATCTACTTCATCTCTGGTGTCCCTGGGGCGTATGTGTTATGGTATCGGCCGCTTTATAATGCAATGAGGTTTGTGTACATGCTTATTATTTTGCTATTTTTACAAGTCGCTTCTTTGTATGTCTTTACACCTTATGCCACCGAAATTCATGTTACAGGACTGAAAGCGCTCTGAAGTTTGGATGGTTTTTTCTGCTGTACTTGGTAACAACCTTGCCATATAGTATTACTCTTCTAGACTAAATGGTTTCCACTTTTTTGATGCATTTGTTGCTGATATTTGATTCTTGTTTTCGCGACGAGCTAATATTCCATTCATTGCTAATGATCATTGCCCCTTCCAGATCCATATAATATTCTGCATCTGGTCAGCTGTGTCTCCCCCATTTCCTTTCAAAGGAAAATCTATCGCGTAAGTGTTACATCACTTATGTATATTAAAATTACTTCTGTTTGTGCCATGCATAAATATGGTAGTTATTCACTGTGGCTAAGCCGCAAAGTTTGGACACACTGAATGCATCTTCAATGAATTTTGTGTGTTTATTAACTGATAAAAAGGCACCACCACCAAAGCCATTGTGGCTCCTTTGTCACATCTGTATGCTGGATGTGCCGACTAAGGGTACACACCCTACTAATTACTAAACTGAGAGAGATTACTTAGTGTGTGGGATCAGCCTCTACCAAAGATTTCGATTGACAGTCGGTACACAACCAAATTGATCCGGGTAATACTACCCTAAAGAATAGCAACGCCACCTACCCAGTACATTGTCACGTATAGCACTTCCAGCACTGATTAGGTGGTGTTGCTATTTTTTAGGGTAGTATTGCCTGGATCAATTCGGTTGCTGCTATAAACTGTTTATGTTAAGAATACCTAGCAACTCTCTTTCAGACTATCCACTCTCCTTTCAAATCATAGATAGGTCGGTATCAACTCATTCAGATTATCTAACTTTGCCTGTCTTATTGTTTCTGGTGTTACAGTGGGTTTTTGCCTGCAATTGACGTCATAGGCAGTAATGTTATTGTGGGGGTAAGTATTTCTGCCTATCGAGTTAATTTGGCATGGCTGCTTTTCTGGGTGTTCGATGAAGCATCATCCAGACCCGCGTCTCCCCTGTAGATGACTAGTCATTTACGTTGTCTCTACATTTTCTCCTGGCAGATATTTTATTTTGTTGGATTCGGACTGTTCTGCCTTGAAGCACTGCTCAGCATTGTGGTGATCCAGGTGCGTTTATGCATAACCTTTTGCCGTGCCTTCTGTTTCCTTCTCAGAGAGAGATTATCATTCTGATTTCTGAACTTGGTCACTTGGAATGCAGCAAGTATACATGTACTTCCGTGGAAGTGGAAAGGCTGCGCAGATGAGGCAAGAGGCAGCACGCGGTGCCATGAGATCGGCCTTCTGATAGAGCGGTCTCGTTGATGAATGGATGAGAATAGGATGTGCCAATCGTTGATGGCGTCTTGTCTTTGTACATCCCTATACATATCTCTGTGCGTGGCTGTCTGGCTGAGAGAGAATACTTGTAGCTATAGATCTTCGTGCATTCTTGTAATATATATGAGTGCTTCATTTCTTTCCTAGGCCCCAGATCCATGTGCTTTATATGTAGCTTAATCTTTTGGGAGATACAACTTCCAACATCACTATTCTGACGAGCTTGCTTGCAATGTCACTGTATTATGGTTATGTATGTGAAGTGCTAAAACTAGTTTATTTCGCCCCATGCAGAGCTGAAGCACCTTATTGCATTACATTACACTATATATCTAGTCCGTTAAATATAGCCATTACTACCTTTAAACAAATGAAAATGGGAGACGAATCTACTAACTCTGTCGTTAGCTGAGATTTCATACTCTACTTTTTGGGGCGCCTCTCTCTATTTGCCGCTCATGGCAGTCTGCGCCTGCTGCACCTTGGCTCCGAAGCCGCACTTCCTGGTGAGGATGCTCCACGACCTCCGGGGCTTCCCGAGCCGCCGGATCTCCTGCTTCATGCTCATGCACTCCTTCTCCAGCTCCGACACCCGCGCCTTCACGTTGCTCATGGTCTCGCTTCCCTTCCCCTCGGGCGTGACCATCACCACGTCCTCGTCCTGCCCGGCCGCGCCGCTGTCCACGACGGCACTGCCCTTGGGGACGATGGCGCCGGCGTTGCCGGGGTGGTGCAGGTGCGCGCCGTCGGTGGCCGTGGCGGCGTTGTCCGACACGAAGAACCACCCGGCGATGGAGGTGCGGAGGCGGAGCTGCTCGAAGAAGAGCACCTGCACCACCACCCGCAGCGGCAGCCGCTCGTTCTGCGCCGCGTGCGTGCACGCCTCCAGCGACAGCTTCTGGCAGTTCATCAGCCGGCACAGCTGCTCCCGCTCCGACTCCGACAGCCACGGGTGCGACTGCATGCACGCAACTCAGATGTTAGCAACACTGACGCATCAAACCGATCGCCGTGTTTGTCACTTGTCAGTTGTCACCTTGAGGTATATGTCCATGGCGCGGTAGATGCCGTCATCGACGGTCCGCGCGTAGTCGGGCACCACGGCGGCGAGCGCCTGGAACTTGGGCAGCTTCAGGTTGGTGTCCGGCGCCACCTCCGCGAGGTACCCGTCCATGAGCTTGGCCACCATGGCGATCGGAGCCACGGCGGGCGGCGTCGCGGCGTGGGGCAGCCCCAGCTGGCTGCCCTCCTCGGCCAGCGCCGGCGACGTGTACCCGGTCCCCAGCCCGTCCATGGACGACATGAAGTAGTCCAGTATCCTCTGCACGCAGTCGATGTCGTACAGCGTGTCCACGGTGTAGCCGAGGTTGGGCACGAGCAGGTCCTCGAGGCTGGCGTCCTCCAGCTGCGCGCCGATGCGCCGCTCCAGGTTCTCCCGGCACAGCGGGCTGGCGTGGAGGAGCATGGCCGTGCGGAGCAGCCCGAGCAGGAACTTGGTGGATGTGACGCCCTTTTTGGTCGGCAGCAGAGCAATGATCTCCTCCAGGAAGTACCTCTGGTCGCCGTCGGACGTCCCGGAGAGGCTGGCGGTGGCGGAGCGCGGGGTGGCGCTACGGCTGCCGGCGCCGCCGCCGTAGTCCGCGAAGCTGACGTTGCTGAAGCTGGCGCTGCGATTCAGGCCCGGGAGGAGCCGCCCCGCGTAGAACATGATGGCGCCGGCGATGCTCTCGGCGCGCATGCTCTTGGCCTCCATCGCCTGGATCAGCCGCTTGAACATGGGAAGGCTCAGGAGCGACACGTCCTCGTACCACCAGTCCATGGCCGAGGCGGCGGCAGCCGCGCCGCGCGGCGTGTCGCCCGAGCCGATGCCGTTCCAGAGCGCGTCCCCGTCGACGCTGGCGTTCTTGGCGCCGTGGGTGGACCAGGCGGCGGCGTCGGAGGCGCAGGCCTTGGAGGCGAGCGCGGTGATGCAGCGGGGGACGATGTGGAGGTCCTCGGCGGCGGGGAGCACGCCCTCGCAGGTCTCCAGCGCCCTGACGGAGTCCTTCCAGTTGGCGAGCACGTCGGCGAGGAACGACTCGGCCTGCGCGATCAGGTTGCCCTCCGCGTAGTCGTCCGTCATGCCCAGGTATTCGGCGGCGCACCGGAGGCACACCACGTTGAGCGCGTTGAGCTCGATCTTGACGTCGTAGCAGAAGCGCGCCGCCAGCTCGAACGCTTTGGCGCCGCCCGGGATGTCGTCCAGCTGCAGCGTGCACATGCCGCCGCCGCCGTCGGACGGCGGCTGGTACTCGCTGATCAGACGCTGCAGCACGCCGCTCCGGCTCAGCAGCGGGAACTGCATACTCAGAATGTTGATCGACGCACCATTAGTCAGTCACATTAACACGCGCAATCGATCGGTTTTATACGGTTCAGTTGATGAATGCGAAAAAATGTGACGGCGACACACTCGATCGTGCTAACCTTGTGGAGATAAAAGGACATGTCTCCGACTTCGACGACGACATCGCTCTCGAGCTCGGTCATGCATCTCCTGGAGAAGAGTCCAGATGGATGGATCACGTAAACATCTGAAATTCTCATCAAATTTCCATGCGCGCTCGTGATCTTAGAAACCATGACTGAGAAGTATTCCATTTTCATTCATTTTGATGTATTTTAGTTCTAGATACATCAATTTTCATTCATTTTGATGATAAGTATTTCCGGACGGAGGGAGTATATCGGATCTTATAGATCGAAACAAACGATACTGAATGGGATAAACCTATACGATGTATTTTGTGGCGCGCGGGAATTTCTTCAGCGCATGCATAAGATTGGACTTGATTCGCCAATGGAACTTGCCTTACAATGGGCATTACATTTTCTGCACAATCGATATCCGCATCTCATATTGAGCCGCCTAGACATGGAGAGGAGGAGTGTTTTTGTCATCTCCTCTAACAGTGGAAACTATGGTCTTGAAACTATGAGGGAAGGTGAAAAATAGAAAAAAAAATCTTTGAACTGAGCATGATGATATAGAAACCCACAAGAAAAAATGGAACCAGTTGTGCCTACAGAAAGATTCACATGTACCAAACTATGTTTGGTCAAACCTTGAGAACAATTATGCATCTCGAAGTGCAGCGCGCACGTTAGAAAAATCAACCGAGGGAGATGAGTAATCAGCTAGGAGTATATGAAATGAGGAAGGGGGATAACCATGTGAGGCCCTCGAGGACGAAGATGTCTGGCTTGGAACCCAACTTCATGGTCACCATCTTCTTCTCCCAGAATTATTCCACCTAGGCCACTGGATCTAGGCCTTCTTCTCTCGGACTGAGCCAGGCGCCACCCTTGGGGAGAGGGTCACTGTCCAGTGGATCTGGAGGGTACTCTTTTGAGGAAACGGAAGCCGAGGGAAGGGAGCGAGCAAGGATTTATTGTCACAGAGAGATGGCAGTTGCTGTGGTTGCGCATGCGGGAGGGAGTACGTAGCTGAGGTGGCGCGCGCTGCAGGCAGATGCGCGATAGGACGAGTGGTATGCATGCACAGACAGTTCAAAGATTGGCCCTGGTCCAAAGGGGAGAGGTATGACTTCGCAGCCTGCATGTTCGATTTTTTATTTTTGTTAATCTTCCTAAGTCATGGGGCCTACCTGTCAGTCGATTGTGGATCGTGTTCTTGGTCCATCGGCCAGAAAATAGAGGGTGGGCTTAAAATTGAATTTCTTTTACAGGAAAACATCCAATCTATTTATCTCCAAATATGATAGTATAACGAACACCAAAAATAATAAAAATTATATCCAAATTCATAAACCACCTAGCGACGACCAGAAGCAATGAAGCGAACCGAAGATGCCCCATCGTCATCGCCCCTCCTTCACCGGAGCGGGCAGAACTTGTCCTAGTGGACAGTCGGAAAGTTGTCGTGCTAACGCCCTATAGGACCAGCACACTAGAACAACAATCGCCGCCGATAAAGAGTAGTGTAGATCGGAAGGATCCAACATAAAGACACACGAAGGAGACGAACAACGAACTGATTCAAGCAAATCCACCAAAGACAGATCCGTCGAAGATACACCCCCACACGCCCGCCGATGATGCTAGATGCACCACCGGAATGGGTGCTAGGCGGGGAGAACGTTATTCCATCTTCAGGGAGATGCCGCCGTCTCGTCTTTTTGAGCAGGACAGAAATCCTACAAAACTCAAAAACACATATAAAAACTCACCAAGGGTCGGGATACACCGCGCCCCATGGCCCTAAGGCCACTGATGAGGCGGACCAATGGCGGCGCTGGCGGGAGGCAGAGGAACCCTATTTTTTTAGCCCCTCCCCACAAAAAAAAGAGAGCCTGCTTAAAATTGATTTAGTAAACCGGACTCTATTCTTCACCAAACTTTGGAGCTGTTCAATAAGATGGTCATTTCCTTCTAATCGTATTGTCTAAATAAGCCCAAAGTTTTGTAAATACTACTGCGAATATATGCCGTTTATCGAAATTGTTTGGGATTTTTAAAGTAAAATGAAATTTTATTCTGTAAGATAGCCATTTTATTCTATCGGAGTTATTTTTTAGGCCTGAAATAGATACTTTTGTATGCTAATGTAGTAGCAAGGGAAGGTCAAATACGGCTAGTTTCTCATGCATGACAAACATGTGAGGTAGGCGAGTTGGTTGGCTAGCTACTATCTCCGTTTCGAATGCACCCAGAATCAAAATTTTCTATTTCTGCACGTGAAGTTGTCCATGTGTAGATGGGCTAGGTAGTAGCAGAGAAAAATAATAACTTTTAGAGGGTAGGCATTAACATGTTGAAGCCTTCTTACTCGCTTTATTTCAAATTAAGTGTCGTTGATTTAGTACAAAATTTCTCTACTCCCCCGTCGCGACACTTAATATGGAACGAAGGGAATCGAGTCTATGTTGTGCAGGTAGACGCTTGGGCTTGGGACGAACCGATGACTTGTCTCCTCTCCCAAGGTGCCAGTGTCATGCATCTCTTGGATATACTTGCATGGATGACGTTTCACCGGCTATATCCTCACAGTTACTCATTTATGAGGAAACAGAGCCCTGCTAGAGCTTGAATAAAAGGCTTATTGATACGTTAATTTTGTATCATGCTTTTTTATTGCTATTTATAATTAGAGTTATATTTTAATTTAGGGTTTTTTATTTCCGTGTCCCTGGTTCGTTAGCTGTACTCATTCATCTCCACGCTCTTAACTTTTGCTAATTTTTTTCCCACTCCCTTTGCCTGAAACCCTCATAACAGGTTACAACGGACGTTGCCGTCGGGTCAATGCCTTTGACCGTTAACTCTGATGAGTGGGGCCGCATAGGGCCGAGTCCACCTTTGACCGTTAACTCTGACGAGTGGGGTCGCTCCCGCGCCGCCCTGGACGAACCCGTATAGTGGTTTTGTATGCTGACCGTACAGTGGCATTCATATATGTGGGCGCATGCAACTGACCGGGGTCGTGGGGTAGCACGTGTCCATAGGACATGCCCGAAACGTTCCATCGTATAAAGAGGGGGAACCACCTCCTGACGCATCGCCCCTACCATTTCCCCCAAATCCCCTCCCTACCGCATCGTCTTCCTTTCCCCCACCGGCGTCGTCTCGCTCTCCTCAACTGCCTCCACCACACCGTCTCGCTCTCCCTCACCGCATCCTCTTCCTCACCTTCGTCGCCTCCATCTGTCCGATGGCGGACGCTCGTGGCGACGCCGGCGCAGCGGCTGGAGATGTAGTGGAGCTGCAGGGCGCAGTGACAGCGGATGAAGTGAAGGACGTTGGCAGCGTCCACGGCGGTGCGGGGAAACTCGCAACCGCTGTGGAAGTGGAGAAGGAGGTGGCGGGCTCCTCCTCAGTGCTGCCGGAGCAGAAGGTGACGGCGTCGAGCAGCGCAGTCCATCCTGATGCGTAGGCTGGCGAGGAGCAGGAGGTATTTGCACTTGCTTGTTAGTTGCAATATTTAGGATATTAGCTTGTAGAGTTAGTTGCATTGGTTAGATTGTGATTCGTACGGTAGTATAGATGGTTAGAGTAGTTGGTTTGACGGATGGGCCGGGGTTTTCTGTATGGGTGTGTGTGGGGGGTTTTTTGTACTAGTGTTTTTTGATTTCATTCGTTGCAAAAATGCTAGATAGATCTGTATGAGAGATAGGGATCTCTGCATTTCAATGCTACACAGATGTATGCTTATTAGATTTGTTTTTAATGCTACACACATTGTTTTTTTTAATGCTACATACATGTATGCTTATTAGATTGGGTCCCTATTAGATTTGTTTTTGAATGCTACGCAGATTGGGGTTTTGAATGCCATATGCCCAAATGGAATCCATTGACTAAGAAGTTATTTGATTCATTAGTATATAATTTTTTCCACAATATGTAGTTATATTAGCTATGTTGTTCAATGTGTGTGCATGACAATGGAAAATGCAAATAAGACCATTGTATATTAGCCCTATGATCAATGTGTCATGTGTGCATATCTAAATTTTCAATTGGCTTCTGTATTTACTAGTGATGGATGTAATTGTATATTCAGGAGGATGATGGTTGGGGAAAAAAGAGGAAGCTAGACCTTATTGGGTTCAAGGACCCATATGATCCAGGATATAGTGTCGATGAAGAGTATGAGGTAAGCCTACTTGAAATTTAGATTGTTTCTTTGATGGTGTATATAAATCTATAATGTATTAATGTAATTCATTCATGTGTGCAGTATGTCTCTGGAGAAGATGTGGATGTGGACGACGACAACTTTGCGTCCTTCAAAGCGAAGGAAGAGGGGAAGATCAGGGCCAAGGGAGATGATTACTACTACAAGCGCAAGACCAACATTTGGCGCTGCCCCTACTGCACCACCAAGCCAAAGCCAAAGTCCAGCCGCTTCGTTAACCTTCTAGCTCATGCAGAAGATGTAGCCATCCACGACGAGGACTACAAGATCAGGGGGTAGCATGCTGCCCTCGCAAAAGTCCTGCCTCCCCTCCAAATTGATGTGATGATGTGTTTTATTTACTTTTGGTTGTTTGGTGAACTTTGTGTGTGAACTGGATGTGTTCTATGGATGGTATGGTACTATGATGTGTTATATATATATGCATGTGGATTTCTATATTTGGTATTTGTGTGTTTTTAAATTTGTTTGCTATGATTTGTTTCGGTGATTATTTTCAAAGTTTAGGTGTTGCAATGATCACACATGCTGTTTCACTGTTGCTTCACTGATCAGACATGCTGCAAAGAATAAGAAAAAAAGCAAATAGTCCATCATTTTATCAAATATTCCAATAACAGAGCAAAAAACAACATTTTAACGAAGATGTAGTGATTTTTGTAATAAAGGAGTATTATCCTAATTATTGTCTCATGTTTATTAATCAAATGCATGTTTTTCCCACCAGCATGTCTCATTATCCGATGTTTTGAACTGACATTCGACAGGACAATATAAATTCAAAAAAATGCAAAAAAAACTTGGCAACCTATCTATGTTTGTGTAGGAGATCATACGTGCAAAATTTGAGGTGATTTAAAGGAGATCAAAGAAATTTAAATTTGAGAAATGTGCTCCAAATGAGCTCCCAGGCTAGGGTAAAGATCCCCATTTGTAATCAAGTTTTTTTGGACCTACTCTAAATGAACCAAATGTTTTTTATTTACACCTATTCAATCTATATAGTGTAGATTCGAAGTCCACTATTTTTTTGAATTAATCTTCATATTTTGACATTTTCTTTTAAAAAATATGCTTTAATATAAAAACTATTAAAAATACCTTTAAAATATAAAATGGAAAACTAAGTTCAGATCCTTCTTATTCACTTTGAAATAAAGCTTTGGTGTTTTTTTTTGTTTTTTTTCAAAAACAGAAGGTAACCCTACCTCCTCTCCGTGAACTCTATGAAATGTTGTACGTGATAGTTTTTTCATGAAAATGAACATAGACCAAGTTTATGATTTTTGGTTGGTAACATGTCACATAAGACAACATTGTGCGCAGGTTATATATTTTTTATTTTTTAAATTAATGGTGCTCATTTGACCAAGATCGCGCTAGCTAGTTTTTTTTTTGAAAATGTCCGTATACCAAGTTTAGTATTTTTCCTCGTTAGTGTGTCTTATAAAACGACAAACAACGAAGGTTTAATATTTTTTTCGACTTTTTAAAATTAGTTATGCTCAGTCAAAGGCTTGGAAATCCCGTTGACCAACTCAAACCCCCTCTAAACCTCGTGGGGTTTTGCCTAACCCTAGCTCGGAATGTCAGCCGTCCGATCATACCCTGGCGCCAAGCGATAGCCCTCAGATGTGGTCTTCTAGAAGGAATTCAGTGGGCAGAATGCATGGAGGCTCCACGCCGTTGGATCACATGGACGGCTCCGCATCGTTGGATCGTGGAGCGATCCGCAAGAGGCGATCCTGTTGGTTGTGCCCGGCTGCTCGCCCACCACTAACTCCATGAAAAAAGCGTAGTTATTGGGCACAAAAGGAAACCAAGCTCTGGTTGGACCGTTGAATTGCGTCGTCTTTTTGCATCGCTTGCTCTGTTTTTTGTGAACGTGCTGGCTCTGTTTTTTGCATCATTTGAAATTACACAACAATTGACATTGCCTAGAATTTTTTTTGTTCAATACAAATGCAAAATGACCAAATTTATAAGGGCCAAATTTATTTTTATCATGCAAAATGGCCACAAACTATTCAAAAATTGTCTCTTTTTGTTCATATAATATATGACCACGGATTCCGATGCGTGTAATTAGCTTCTTTTTCTTCTTCTTTTCAAATCACAGTTTCCCACCCGTGTACACTCCTGATGCCGCGGTGGGTGTGGAAACGGGCTACTTCACATTTGACCCCATTTTAGCCACCCTGTGCCTCTGCCATCTCTCATCCATCTCCCATCCTCTGTCATCTTCCCTTCTTGCTCTTCGACCCCTTCTCCTTCTTCTGCACATCCCTCAGCCATGCAGTACACCAGACCAACCCACCGCTTCCTACCCACCGTGCCGGAGAGGCTCTACCCTACTAGCGTGTACGTTGAGCGCACACTACGTGTGTGGGCGATATCAAGGTGGAGGACCACACGGAACTTCACCGAGTTCTTCCTCGGCTGGCTACCGCCACCTCCCGTGGGGATCTCCAGCGATGTTCCGCATTGAGGAGGTCATCCAAAATGGGGTGGTGGTTTCTCTCCTTGCCCACTTCACCAATACATTCAATGCCTTCTACCTCCTGGCCGGGTGTTTTGATGTGGCTGCGAGTTCATCGCTTTCACCACCCACAACATGTTCACGGAGTACATCACCATCTTCCCCACTGCGTCGCGCATGCACACTCTTCCATACCCCATCGACAACACCTCGGAGGAGCAGTGAAGGGCGCCCGAAGGAGGAGCGAGGTGGAGAAGGCGGCGGCTAGGGTTCTAAACCCTCTATCTACTTTGTTTTGAGTCTATGTTATGTTAAGTTGTAACTGAACTATGTTGGAGATGCTATGGGCTTGTTGGCCCTTTTATTAAGTTCTATTATTAAGTTTTCTATCTATTCTATTATTAAGTTCTTCCTAGTTTGAACTATATGATCATGCTATGGGCTTGTTGGCCCTATCTACATATTTCTGGATTATTTTCTTCGAGAGCTCGCTTTGTTAGTAACCACCTAGTGCATGCATCCACAATGAACCCTTCTCTTTTTTTACACAAGCCAAAAATATGTAGCCACCTAACTAGTTCATGCAGCCACAAAAATATAAAACATATTGTTCAATTTATTTGTCATATTAAAACGGGAGCATATGCGAGTGGATCGAAAAGGCTGAAACTGATCGTAAAAAAATGATGGTCTAAATCGAGGAGACAAGCGTGCGAGAAGAGAAGAACCAGCAGTAGCGACTGTCGCTGCATCCGTGGCGGCTGGCATGCACAAAAGTGGCTCAATCAGCGCATTGTGGCGGTACACATCAGTGCATGCATGCTCGGTCAGCGCATCATGGCGGCGCGCATCGACGCATGCAGTCAGGCTTATTAGGTGCATGCATAACAGGCTTTTGTCGTGGTAGCGCGCTTAGGCATTTAATGCAAGGGATGACCCAACAAAACCACGGCCCAACGGTCGAACAGCGACACCGCCCAACGTGGCCCCACTTGTCAGGTCCAACAGATGACACGGTCCAGCGCGACCCCACTTGTCAGAGTTAACTGTCAAGCCATTGACCCGACGACAATATCCGTTGTGACTTGTTCTGAGGGTTTCGGGTAAGGGAGTGGGGAAAACTGAGAAAAAATTAAGAGCGCGGGGATGAATGAGTAGAGATAAGGAACCAGGGGCACATATGTAAAAAACCATTCAATTTATGATGCAATTCTAATGTCTTTTCTCTCTTAAATTTCAAGTTACTCCCTCCGTTCCTAAATATAAGGTTTTTTAGAGATTCCAATGCAGACTACAAATGGAGCAAAATAGTGAATCTATACTCTAAACTACATCTATATACATCTGTACATAGCCCGTATTGAAATCTCTAAAAGGTCTTATATTTAGAAACGAAGGGAGTATATCACAAGAGGAGATTGCCGGCGGCTGGAATTTCGAGCCTAGAAGAGTTAGAACAGAGATAGCTATTCTCTAGAGCTCCAAATGACATAAAAATTTACTGACAATTATTTCGGAATATATAAATATACTGGAAGAAAGAAGTACCCGAGAAGATCCATGTCGGGGCCATTCCACACATTAGATTTTCCCAAATCTGGTACGTTAAAAATTTCACAAGGATTTAATATTTTTCCTCAAAAACCCTTGCTTGCTCTCTAGTTAGCTAACATTGCCTAGGATTTGCTCGATGATTGACTTTAATTGCTTGAGTGATCAACCTAGAGGGTTAAAGGCCCTATGCAACAAGTAGAAACCTAGCTAGTAATTGGTTGAAACCAAAACAACCAAAACAAAAACTTACTAAAAAACCTAAAGGGCTTAAACAGAAAATAATTTCCAAGGAAAATTAATAAAATAAATATTCAAAATGAAATGAAGAAGGGTCAAAAGAAAATCAATTTAATAAACATAAGCAAACTATTTTGGAGAATAAAAATATTCAAGGAAAATATATAAAACAAAGCCTAAAAATAAAATACAGAAAATATTTGACCAAATTGCTCAAATAAAATGTTGACACAATCATAAATATCCAGAGACGAATTTAGGGCAAGTTTACTTTTACAAGAAAGATCAAATTAAGAATCAAATGAAAATAATAGAAGAAACAGAAAAGGAAAAGAAAAAAGAAATAAAAAAACCAGGCCATTCAGCCAGGCCAGCCGGCTCGACTAGCCAACCCATCTACGCATGCACGCACACCCGATCCCATGCGTGCTCAACCTCTCTTCCCTCTCCCCCACTGACGCGCGGGTCCCATGTGTCAGCTTCTCCCTGAGACTCCCACAACCCCTCCTGCACCCACGCCGCCCATTTTTTTTGCGGGGGAAAGCATATCATTTAATCAACCAGGGCCGCCGCCCATGACACGCACCCGAGGACGCCCGCGCCCACATTCCACCACGTCCAGCCCGAGGACCATATCCTATTTAAACCCCTCCCTCCTCTATCTTTTGCCCCACGCCGCGACCCCTCTTGCCGCGAGGCTGCTCGCCGGTGAACCACCAACTGCCGCCTTGACCTAGCTCGCTCCGGCGTCAGTTTTGATGAGCTCAGCCCCTTCTGCCACCTTGACCTAGCACGCAGACACACCTCCGAGACATCACCACGTCGACCCGAGCTCCCTGGAACCCCAAGTTCCTCGGAGGCCGAAGCTCTCTGCTGCATCGTCGTTGTTTCCAGTGAGGCGAGCATGCCCCGGATCCATTCACCTTGTTCACCATATACATCATGTACTACAACATCCCCTAACCCCGTCCATTCATCACTAGGTGCTCGTTTTCTTCACGCGCATCCACACCCAAGAGCTCCGTCGCCCTGTGCTTCTATGGTGAGGTCGCCCTGCTCGTCTATGTCACCCTTGATGCACGCCAAGGCCACCATCGAGCTCTCGCCGTGCAACACCGCGTCCACCCGAGACCCTCACCGTTCTTGGGAACCTCTGGAACGCCAGATTTGGTGAGTTCCGAGCCGTCCACTGCTGTCTTCGACATTTCCAGCGTCAACTCCGATGAGCAACCCCTCTGATCTATTTCAGCTGTTAGATCTAGATCGCACGACACACAATAGGTCAGTTAAAACGAATCGGTGTAAGCCAATAGAAACACACCACATGTCCTGCCTTATCCAAAACATTATCTAGAATAATGTTTGTTAAATTGAATTTAAATGGCAGTTTTACATAAAACCCCCTGAAACTTCAAACACTCACAACTTTTATTTTGTTAATCCAAATTTAGTGTTTTTTTTGCAAAATTATCCTTATGAAATGTAATTTCACCCAGTTTAATAATATTAAACTTTTGAATGTTTAAAACTCAATTTCAAACAGAATGGAATCAAACTTAAATGGGGCATAACATGCATACTATAAATCCTATTAAATTGATTCTTTTTGCGGAATAAACCTAGTGAATTCTAGTTTCAACTTATGTGACAAAAACTCAAATTTGAATAGTTTAAATTATGAACTGAAATAGAATTCAGTTGAAGCTAGAATTCAAATGAAATTTAAAACTATTTATGTTAACTTTTAAATAAAATAGCTAAATGAAATAATTCCATGTGCAACTAAGGTCAGAAACTTAAACTAAACTTTACTAAATATATTTGGATTATTGTTTGATTTTAGGGAATTTAATTTATTTTAATTGAATTCAAACTTAGTTTGGTTATAACTTTAAAACAATAAGTCCAATTTGAATAAAACCTTTTGCATTGCAATTAGGAAACCCAAAAAGAAAACCTTAGTGAATAATGATGAAGTTATATGTAACTTTAGGGAATTAAATAAACTTTAATTAAGTCCAAACTTAAGTAAAATTTGAAAACTATTTGGAGTTAGTAAATGATTCTGGATTATATTTGACTTTACTTTAAACTTGAATTTAAATAGATAAACTTTAGTAATTATATTGCATTTGTTTTGGCTTTAGGGGAAATAATAAATGTGAACCAACATTAAATGAAAGCTATTACAAATGAATTCATGAACAACATTAGTTAATTATGAATCATTTTTGAAATTGAACCTAGCTTTAATAATTCAAATCTAGATTGAACTGGAAATAAAATCTCTATTCAAATTCAATTCAATTTGAATTCAAATAAGGTGAACCTAATTCAAATTCGAATTGAATTATAAGTCAAACAAATTGATGAACTCAAAATGAAACCAAAAAACACAGTGTATTCACTACAAAAACAATACACTTCCGTGATGATACGTGTTTGTCATAGTAGGTCGCGTTTTTTGTCATGCATGTACATCCATGAGAAATTTATGACAGAATCAAGATAGTCATACCTGTGCTGTCGTAGAAGTGTTCCATGACATTACCAAAATTATCATCACGGAAGTGTCCACTTCCATGACGATAAATCGTGCGTCACAGAAGTGCTTTCGTCAAGGGTGACTGACACGTGGCATCCATCGTAACGGAACGCCGTTAAGCTATCGGGTTAGGTTTTGGATCTGATAACCCGTTAACAGCCCCGACCAATGGGGATTTTCCACGTGTAAAATCATCATTGGCTGGAGGAAACACGTGTCGGCTCACCGTTGGGACAGATGTCATCCGCTCATTGGACCGAAGGCGCCTATGATACGGCAACACGTGGCACGGCCAAACAGAGGCCCATTCCTGTGAAAAGGCTGGCCCGTTTGACTTGGTCAAAAGGTGGCGGGCCGGCCCATGGAAAGCATGTTAATGGCCTGTTCGCATATAGCCCATTTACAGCCCGCTAACCTAGGGCCCGTTACGCCCTATCCGAATTAGGCCTAGTAGCGTCATCTGGGCCGTCCAATATGATTCAGCCCATTTTATCTTCCGACCCATGTGTGGCCCATGACTTCTTTCGGCCCATATGAGGACCTTTGTAACTCTTGGCCCATTAACGGCCCGTGGTGAAACTGGCCCGTAATGAACAGTGTATCAGTTTATACCCATTAACGGCCCGTTATTCCATTGGGCCGTTTCCAGCCCAAGTTATCTTTCGGCCTTCTCAGGGCCCATTGATTCTTGGGCTCACTTGCAGCATTTGGTTATATACGGCCCGTTATTGTCATTTTCTGCTTGTGGGCCAAATTCAGCCCGTCGTTACACTCGGCCCGTTTGCAGACCGTTAATACGTTGGGCCGTTTTCATGTAAAAAAAACCCGTTGGGCTGTTTTCATAGAGTTATCAAATACGGCCTATTAACGGCCCGTTATGGTCCACGAATAGTATGGCCCATGATTGGCGAAATGATGATACGCCCCGTAGAAGGCCCATGGATCCTACGGCCCGTATGAGGCCCATGGATAGTACGGCCCGTAGAAGGCCTATGGATCGTATGACCCGTAGAAGGCCCATGGACCCTACGGCCCGTAGAAGGCCCATTGATCCCTAAGGCCCGTATAGAAGGCCGATGGATCCTACGGCCCATATAGAAGGCCAATGGTCCTACGGCCGAATGAAGGCCCATGGATCATACAGCCTACAGGAGGCCCATGGTTACAACAATCCATGTGTTGCCATGATTATTTTGGCCTAGTTACCAAAAATAGGCTATTATGGCCACTAGAAAAACACAGAAAAAGAACTGAAGTGACTACAAGCAAACAACTAAACAAGACAATAAGGAAATAAATAAGCAAGCAATTAAGGCTAGCCTATTACCGCTATTACACATATTACATCCACTGGGCATCAAAGTTCGCCACCAGTGCAAATATAGGGAACAAAGCAACATATTACATACACTGGCCGTCAAAATTGGCCACCAGTGCAAATAAACGCAGCAGCAAAACAAGAGCATAACTGAAACAACTTCAGAAGAGCTCAAGAAACGTTATCCTGGATATCCACCATGCTGGCAATAAGCTAAGCAAGCTGATTAGCTTTGTCCTGTTTGGCACTAAAATCCTCCAACGCTTGCTATTGCACCAGAAAGTATGCATCTGAATGCTCCAGGGACTTCCGCAGTCCTTCCGCTTCTTGTCGCAACACAGCTGATCGATGTCTTTCAGCTTGTAGTTGAGACTCAAGAAACTGAACTGATTCAGATAGTGAGTTTGAATAGCTTGTGCAAATGGTCGTGGCCAGTAACTCGAACACTAAACCAAGATAGGACTTTGAGGTTGTCTCGCTGTCTTCAAGATAGTCTTCCTTAGCTGTTTTATCAGCTTTGTTGGAGACCAACAAGGATGTGTCACTATCCTGAACCTTATCTGCATTACTTCCTTTTCCATTGCTTAATAAGGCACTCTTTCCCAATATTCTGTCAGCATTCTAAAAGAAGAAACAAGCAGACACATAACAAGTTTAGCATGTACTAGTATATGAAACTCATTTCGGTGTACCAGTTCATTAGTAAGATGGACCGGATTAAACTACCAAGTCTTCTATTGCCAAGTACTAGTACATAATAAAAGCATCAAACAAACATATATCTATGTCCTATGGTCACTGCATTGTCTTGCCAAATCAAAATAGAGACACAGTTCAAATCATATCAGTTCAAGACAAAGCAGCAGTGAAAGAATACAAAGCATGGGAAACTACACAACATAACAAGATTTCAGATGGGTACCACGGGTCTACATGTACAACAACACTATTGGCTCTGTTGTGATGCTAGTAATGTGCATGATATGAAAGTCAACTGTATACACAATTGAAATTGAAACCAAAAGAGCTATTGATGAGAGCAAACCTGTTAAAGAAACATGCGTGAACATACCTGCTGTGCCATTGGAGTTTCGATTGGATCCTTCAATTTAAAAATAAGTTTGTATCAGTAAATATAGTGATACAAAGCAAAGCAATCATAGTTAAAAAAGGCATGCCTAAGTGAGCGCTTAAGCGCGCCTAGGCTCTAGGCGTTGGCAAAACGCATTGCGCATAACTACGCTTAATCTGTGCATAACTGCGCATAAGCATGCGCTTTGGTCAGTAAAGTGCAAGGCGGTGGCCAAACGCACAATTAACGCCTAGCGCTTTTTTGAACTATGATAGCAATGGAATCTTAAATTAGAATAGTTGTTCTTCAGGTTTAGGCACTTGTTCTACATGAACAGAGTACAGTAAGACGCAAGAATATAATATTTAAAAATAGAAAATGAGCTCATAGACCTTACCACATTCTTGGTTCGGGGCCAGTACAAAATAAGGCGTTCCCAGTCATCGTCCAGTAAATGTGTCTCAGGAGAACGTAAGGGAATTTGATGAGTTTCTTTGCTGGTGAAGTACGTTTTCTTCAGGTAATTCCGATACTGCCACCAAGCATTCTTGAAGATAGCAGAGGTATTAGCATAGGTTACCTCATCCTGAGTTTCCAAATCAGTCCTTCTATATAGAGAAAAAAGGGAAAATTTGCTGTATTATAACTATCATAGAGGTAGGATGTATGGGACGAAGCAAAGTAATTGCCATGAATAACATTACTTACACATAACTCCTGGACAAACACCTGCAACTGGCATTTTCCTTCATCTTCAGTATAATATTTCCAAGATGGGAAGATACGCACATACGATTTAACAACATCAAATGCGATAGATGCTAAACTACGACTGGCTGGTTGTGCTTCCTCCACAGGAATAGGCGTACTAACTAGTGGAGTTGGGGTTCGCCATGATAGTACTGGCCCTTTGGGCACTGGAGCTGCCTTACTAACTGCTCTTGTTTGGGAGCTCTGTGGTGGAGATGGTGCTGTGTCAACAGGAACTGGGTTACTATCGGCTGCGGTTGGGGTTAGATTGGGTGAAGCTGGTTCTCTGTCCATCGCGGTAGGGGTACAATCTGCGAGAGTTTGGGTTATGTGTGGTAGGGATGGTTCTTGTGCATGTACAACCGGGGTGCTATCTCCACCAAGAGGTAGCACTGTTTTATTTGAAGTAGGCACTGCAAGGCAACATATGCATGATATGACTAACATCATCATGCCAAGGTAAAGCAAACACCTTGGGGGGTAAATAGGGGTGGTCAGCGGCGTCTGAATCTGCCTCAGAACAGATATCTTCCTCTGGATTACAATCTGGAGAGGGGTGGGGAGGGTTTGCCATTGAACCCACCATGGAGCAATGTCTGCATGACATTGTATTGCCGTGCAAAACTCTTCTCTTTTTCTCTACATGTTCAGCATGACTGTGTACAATACCTGACATGCATACGAAAAAATATGGTGAAATTATGTAAGGAGAGCATGCAGAAATTTAGAGTGATGGTAACAACCAGTGGATGGATCCAAAAATAATGATAGCAGGCTGATGATTGCTTTAAATTAATAAAAAGACAGATGATGATTGCTTTACTATGTGTTTCCCACCCAAGATGAACAACATAGGCATACCCTAGGTGAACCAGATATTAGACAGACATACTATTCATTGCTACCTCGATATGTGCCTCACAACTAATTTAGAACTCAAGTTTGAACATTAATTTGGACCTGAGTTGGGAGTCCAAGAGCTGAACAAGATGATAAAGTAGCAGGTAAGTTTAAGCAATGCATAACATAAGTAGAAATAAAAGAGTGCACCCTCTCTTGTGGACCAGTGTACTCCTTAGGTTCATCTGCTGAGTCGAGGATGGTGATGCCGTTGGGGTGGGTGCCGGCGGCAGGGAAGGAGATCTGAGGCGGCGAAAGATGGCCAGGAGTCATGATGTCTGGTTTGGTGGATGCTTCTGTCGACGGAGCAGCTCAGTTGAGGTGGACGACGTCGTGGCAGGAGCAGGACAAACCACACAAAGTTCCCTTTGACACGTACCTATAACTGAAGTAATTCTGTAAGGGCTCATTTGGCTTGCATGATTCTTAAAACGCAGGGATAGGAAAAACACCGGAATAGGATAGGAAATTGCACATGGTAAACAGAGCATTTGTAAACACAGGATTTCTGTCAACTTGGGTGTTTGGTTTACAAGAATTGGAAGAGTAGAGGAATTCAAAGAAACATGGCCAAAATAAAGAGAAACCATATGAAAGCGTGTACAGTTAGAATGTTATTCTGGCACTAATGCACTTGGTCTTGTTTTCATGCATAGGATTTTGAAAAGTAGGTCCAGGTGGATGTTTTGCTTCATTCCTTTCAACAAAATGCATGAATAATTGAATAGTAGAGTGCCATTGGAAAATTCCCTATTGCTATGTTTTTCCGTTGAACCAAAGTAGCCCTAATGGATCGACATGAATGTATAGTAATAAGTGATGCAACAAGTGTACAACCTCTTTGCCGTAGCCGTGTCGACCTCAGCATCATTGGATTGGTCGCTGAAGCAGTTGAGGCAGAGGTGGCTGTCGGAGGTGTGGAGGAAGATCTGAGGAATCTGTAGATGGCTTCCAGGGCACTGCTTTGTTGTGATGGATCATTCTGTCGTCGGAGCAGCTCTGGTGAGCCGTAAGACGTCAAGGCTGAAGCAGCACAAGACAAACATCGTAAATCTCAAGTGGGATTCTAATAGCATCCCCAATAGATGATGTAAAATGGATGTAAAATTAACATCACCAAAAACCACCTCACTACAATAGATGAGGTAAAAACTGTTGACTCTGAACTTAACTGTCGAAACTGAAATTTACTGTGGAATCTCAATGCTACTGTCGAAACTGAACGCAATGGTAGCAGAGAGGTACTTGACATGTAGTTTAGGGAGGGCCTGCAGTTCATCTTCAACCTGCACCCCCCGAGCCGCCAGCCACCACCGGCCGAACCGCCGGCCCCAGTGCTGCCTCGCCGCCCCGAAACAACTCGCCACCGCCGCCCCGGCCAGCCCTCTAGGCCCCCCGTCCCCCACCCTGAACCCTAAGATAGATAGTGGGGTACCTCTCCGGCGAGCCCCCGTCCCCGCTGCGGGTGGTTCTTCCTTAACGCCGGCAGCCCCCCCAAACCCTGAAAATCGACTGACCCAAAAGTCGATTCAGTCGACTGAAGCGTGGCTTAATCGGAGCAGAGCAACAACACAAGCAAGGGGGAGAGCAGCAGCAACAGCTGGGCGAGCGAGCGATGAAGCGAGAGCCGGAGCAGCAGCAGCAGCGCGAGCAAGCGAGCGAGAGCCGGAGCAGCAGCAATAGATCCGGTTGGTATGGACGTCGCCGCCGAAGGGGCCTCGAACTGGGGGAGAGCCGCCGTGGAGATGTCACCCGCGGTGCCGGCTTCAAGGTAGCCGCTCCATGGGGATGCGGGATGGAGCATCATCGGCGCCGGGAGGTCGAGTTAAGGAGAAGCTGCGATGCGATGAGTGTACAACCTCTTTGGTGGCGCCGAGTAGGCCTCGACTTCGTCCGAGGAGTCGGTGAGGATGCTGCGGTTCCGGTGGAGTAGGTTAAGGCGGCGCTGTGGGGATGGAGCAGCCACGATAGACGAGGCGATCGTCGGAGCAGCTCCTTGGAGGTGGAGGACGGGGCGGCTGAACCGGCTGGACGGTGAGATGGACGACGAATCCTCATCCGCGGAGGTGGACGAGGGACGTCGAGCTGTTGCGGTGGACGACGTCGTCGGGGAAGAGCCTCCGACTGGGCAACGGTGACGTGGCGGACGGAGGAGGGTGGGGTTTCGCGGCTGAAGCGGAGAGGTTATGGCGGCCTGGAACTTCGAATGGCGAAAAGGGGGCGATGGGAGGGGTGAAGCATGACTTAGGGACGCGCTTGTCCAAAATGTAGGGTGTGTTACAAAAGTACCCCCCACCGATTTGAACTAGTGGCCCTTTCGGCTCAGGGTTAGAAGGAGGATTTCACGTGTCGGGATTTGGCAGCTAGAGGGAGTTTTTGCGCGCGTTGTAATTTTGGGATAGCAAGGCGCAGGTTGTGAAGGCGCCAGTTTTGGGAGCACGATATCTGAATTTTCGGGATATAACAAGACGCGGGTTGAATTTTAGGGACAAGCCTAACATGTAGTATTATTGTACTTGTACGTACCAAATCAATTCGCACTTCCCTCAACCAAAAAGAAAACAAAAAAAAAATAAAACTATTCACACCACACAAAGAGAGAGTCTTGCCCCGTTTTACTATACAAATGCTATTCAAAGCTACTCCCTCCTTCCATCTATATAGGGCTTAATGCGTTTTTCGATGCTAACTTTGACCAAATATTAGAGAAATGATATATGACATGCAACTTACACAAAGCACACCGTTAACTTCGTCTGTGAAAGGTTCTTTCAATGATATAATTTTCACATTGTGCATGTCATGTACTATTAATCTTGTCAATAGTCAAAGGCGGTCTTAAAAATCTCATTACACCCTATATAGATGGAAGGAGGGAGTATGAATCCATGTTATGTCCGATTAAATTTTTTCGCTTGCTGTATAATGCATGTAACCTACTCATACCAACATTTTAGTGCATTCCAAATGTCTATACTACCACTGCAATTCGAACTAAATTTGAATTTGTTTCTCTATTTCAATAAGAATGTACAATCATGAATGTTGCCAACTTCAACCATCATAGTTTCCTTGCTATCCGCCAGATATAAATCGGACAACCTATAATGCAGGATGGCTGGCACACCATCATCAACAACTCCGTTTTTTATAAGAGTAGAGATAAAATATATTAAATGTAGTATAACATGTTCATAAACACACCATGTGTATCACCGTTATATATATTCACACATGCGTCGGTTTAAAACACTATGATAAATTCTTCAAATATCCGAATTCGCTTTTTATAATGAAGTATATATGATCTCTATTTGTCTTTTACACCCACACAACCCTCTTATCTTTGTAGCTAGCGCTAACTTTCTCTTGTGCATGCACACGCCCGCATCCCTCTCACCCTCCCTCAGCATTCTCTAGCTCCATCGCGCAAATTTGTCTTTTCACTTTAGGTCGTTCACCTACGGTGTGTGTAGGCCCCCCAGCTCCTTCTTTACGGCACATATCGATCGATATGCCTCTCTAGCCAGGTGTGCCTAGCAGAAACACAAGCTTCCCCTCTTCTCTTGTCATCGTCCATGCCTCACTCCCACCACTCTTTTCATCGTTCTCGTACTCGCACACTCCTCCCCGCTCGATATAGTATGCCTCTCGTACCACCTCCTACATGCATCCCTCTATCTCTATCCTTCTCCTCATGCCTCGTTTGCTTCTAACACACACATGCATGTATACCGATCGATCTCCCAACATATACCTGGATCGACTTTAACTACCCCCCCATCGATCCACATACCTCACAAGTTATGTCTCTCCTTTCTCTAACAAAGGGCGATTGATCTTCCTATGTAGTTATGTCTGCTTACCACAGCCACATCGTCCCCCCTCATCATTTGTGCATGCCTCCTGACCCGTCTCTCACACGCACGTGCACAGACAACAAGCAGCAATCTCCTCTCTTATTGATATTGTGGGCGTGCCCTCCGTTTGTCTAGCAAGCCTATCCCACCATTTGTTAGAAGCAACTCCACTACCACCCCCTCCAACACTCTAGCTCTGTCTCTCTCCCAACCTTATTCTTCTCCTGCATATATGCATGGATGCCGATCGATCTCCCTTAATACATGAGGCAGATCGATCTCCTTAATACATGAGGTAGGCCTCTCTCCTCCTCCACACATATACCAGCCATTGTACCTATATAGTTAATTGGGCCTCCCTCTTCCCCCACCACACACCGATAGTCGAGCGCTGCAGGTAGGTATCCATGCCACAGAGACAAACTGCACATGTCCCCTCTCACGTTCCAGTAGGCCAGCCACTCTATATCTTTGACGTGGGCACACACAAATTCAATGGCACTCTTTATCGATCGCGCGCACACACACAGACATCATCCCTCTTTTCGATTCTATGGACACCTCAAGCCGGTGATACCTCCACTCTCTTCTCATGGATCACCCCCTCTATATATATGTTATATCCAAGACTCTATTTCACACACATTGCATATGTTACATTTTTTGATTGACCCCCCCCCCCCCAAAAAAAAACTCTCAAGAACCCACACACTATATCTCTCTAGGTTTGTATCTCTCTCACACAACCCCACATAGGTGGTGTACGTATACATGAAGAGAATAGGTGCACCGTGCACGTACTCATGCTTCGTGCCCAGCCACACCCGCGCGGGTACACAGTGGAGCTCATTTCTTTATGAAATGGCAGCCCACATGCTAATTTGAACGCATGTAGCGGTTGTTTACCTAGGGAGGTCATGTACCACGCCTGCACGAAACAAAGTTCGACTTGACGCGTTGCCGCGTTATTTTTAAATAAAGTTATAGAGCTCAATGGCACATACACAGAATATAAAATGATTTTTATGGAGAAAAAGGTAGTCCGCTCACTATATATAATGGAGCCTTGCGTGCCTGGTTTGTCGCTCTTCAGAGTATCTCACACAAGGCTGCGGTGGCCTCTCTCTCTTGCACCGTTGGTCACTGATCCGTTCGCATCCCGTCCGCCGGGGGAAAGGGAGTGCGGTGGCCTCTCTCTCTCATGTTGGTCACTGATCCGGTCGCATCTCGTCCGCCGGGGGAAAGGGAGTGTGGTGGCCTCTCTGTCTCTCACCGTTGGTCACTGATCCGGCCGCATCCCGTCCGCCGGGGGAAAGGAAGTGTGGTGGCCTCTCTCTCTGTCACCGTTGGTCACTGATCCAGCCGCATCCCGTCCGCCGGGGGAAAGGGAGGAAGTGCATCGTTTCTCCGTTCGACAGCACCGAGGCAGCACATCCCGATCTGTGGTACATGCCGTTCTCTCAGACCAAGCTCCGGCATGGCAGGGCCTACGCCACCTGCTCGCAGATTCCGCCCGCTGCCGCTCACCTAGTTACATCCCGACGACCTCTAGGTATCCCCTCCGGCCTTGCTCCACTGCCCGTCTTCCCACATCGCTGCATGTGGATCTTCCATAGTTCTTTGCCCAAAACGTAGCTCGTCCATCGTACTTTCCATATTGCATTGTCGTGCTCACACCGCTTTAGACAAACACAACCGTGTTGTTATCTTCCCTTAGGGCAAGGAATATGCTTCTTTTTTGTCGTTGCATGTGTCATCAACTGTTATTGGCCAGTAACTTGTCGGTGTTCTGGGAACGGGGGTCCCCAGACTTGCCTGCCTGCGGCCTGCGGCGTGGCTCAAGGGGCGGCCCAACATGGCCCATCTTTGTCAACACGAGCTCAAGACCCTCGCGAGGGGCCAAGCCTCGCGGGGCGGATGACAGGAGGCTTCCTCAGGCACGGCCTCGTCAGGCTGGCTCGCGAGGAGGTGGAGAGATCAAGGCGGGGCACCTCGCGAGGTGCCCATGACGCAAGCCATGACGACCAAGGGCGCCAGGCGGGCGCTAGCCCGCACAGTGTCCTTCTTTCCTCTTTTGTGCAAAGGGAGCAAGCGCAGGCGAGAGCATCAAGCAAAGGCATCCATTTCGGTGTAACAAGACCAAGACCAGCAGAACGGCAGGATGGAAGTCATCGTGGAGCCCAAGCCAGCATCACCACGAGAGCCCTTGGCAGGCGAGGACCAACTTTAGTCAGGATAAGTGTACTAGATGTTCCCCTTCAAAATGGCCAATTGTTGGCGCCCTTCCCGCTCAATATTTGGGAAGAGGCCCAGGGCCTCGCTCTATAAATAGGACTAGCCACTCTCTAGGCAGGGGATCGACGGATCGACCAGGCGGACCTTAGCCAGAACCACCAACGCAAGAACCCCTCCCCTCGTGAGGCCGTTCTTCCCTTGTATTGTTCATCATCAGCCCAAGAGGCAATCCACCACACCACACACTGGAGTAGGGTATTACACCACAATGGTGGCCTGAATCAGTATAAATTTTGTGTCTCTTGTGTTGTTCCTTTGATTGCTTAGTTCATAGCGAGGCGGTGAGGCACAGGTAGGCAGAGGGCTAGATCTCCGCGCGCACCCCAGTGTTCGAATCTAGAGGGTCTGTCGGAACCCCAAATCCGACATTTGGCGCGCCAGGTAGGGGTGCGCCGAAATCCATCCTCTGCCGCTTCGCATCCCATCGCATCGTCATCATCATGTCCGGCGACCAAGCAGGCAACCCTGACCCCTGGGCAGCCTGGCCCGCCCACGCAGAGCCGCTCGCCCCGGGCAACCCCGCGCCCCAGGCAGCTCACGGTCCGCAGGGCGCTGCGGGCCGCGGGCGGCGCGGACAGGCGGCGACAGCTCTCATGATGCGGCAAGCATGGTCGGCGGCGAGGGCCTCCCACCATGCTGCGGCCACGACGCCATACACACGACGGGAGCAGGCGAACTCGAGGGCCGCACTCACGGTGGCCCGAGAGCTACTGCAGTGCAGGCTGCTGGAAGGCGGTCACGACGTGCTGCTAGAGCGGGTGGCCGAGCTCCTGGGCTTCGCCGCCTCGAGGGCTCCCCCCTTCTACACCCAGCTCCCACCTCAGGTCCAGGGTGGCCCATCCGGGGGCTCCGTGAACTCCCGTGCGGCCCCAAGCGGACTCCAAGGGCACCCCAACGCCGGCCAGGTTATCAGAGCCGAGCCAGCAGCGACGCTACCTCCACCCCCGGCCTTCGAAGAAGGACTCGCCACAACCCACGGCCCCGGCGGGCCGCCGCGCTACGACCCCCAGGCGGGTGCCTCAAGCAGCACTGTGTGGCACACGGGGCGCTACGGTGCGGTCTTCGGGATGGTGGCCCCAGAAGAGTAGGTGCCTCACATGATGGGCCAAGGGCGCGCGCATGAGGACGGACAAGGTTTGCTCCTCGGCCCAAGCTGGGGGGACGAGACGCCAGAAGCTGAACTCTTCCATGAGTCCCGGGAAGTCCCCGTCGGCTACGCTGGAAACAACGAGTATCAGGTACCACTAATCCCCCAGGAGCAGGCATACGCCAGTCGTGGATCGCAGGAAGTGCAGGTCACGACAACGGGTGGCTGCCCCACTCCCATAGTTTCCTACCCCTCAGGAGGAGGGCGCCGGGGGCTGCAGGAGAGGGGCCAAGATCCTACATCACCACCACGGAGTTCGGAGCAAGGCGTCCTTAGGAGGTAGGCCCTCTGCTGGGGAGGTGCCCTAGAGCCTGCCCCTAGCAGAGGACCCGTGGTCGTCGAGGGAGCCGCTGGCGACCGCTCTACCCCATCGGCGGCGTCCTGGTTTCCGGTCGTTGTTGGTGGCACTAGAGTGTGGTGCAAGGCGGGGCCCTCGTCTGGCGATATGAAGCAAGGCCGGTACCTGTGAAGAAGGCCCAGTGCCTGTGAAGCTCGCCGCCCCGTGACACTCTCACGTAATAATGAGTGGGGCTGTACACGCCCCAGAGTCTCAGGGGTGCCGGCCTTAGGCCCTGGGGCTCCCTCCTACGCCTAGTAGCAGCACTTAGCTCCGCACTAGTGAGAAGACGTCCAAGACTAGACTAGGTGCCGGCCGCGGCCTTTTTTTTTGCTTTCTTTGCTTTTCTCCTTGGCTGTCGTTTTCCCCTGTTGGATTTAAGTTGGATTTGAGCTTGAAGGTTTGCGTGTGTTCGGGAAAGGGGTGCTTAGTCTCATTCAAGCAATCTATCGTGTTCTAGTTGCCGCTTCACCTCAACTGCCTCCCCTCGTGAGCCCCTCGCGAGCCGGGCCAGGCCTAGCTTGCGTACAGCCCGGACTGCCGTCGCTGCACCCTCTCATGAGGTTTTCATTACAGGCTCAGTAGGCTCAGCCCTCCGCAGGTTGACAAAAGGCCCAGAGCCTTTGAAGAAGGCTAACGCCTGTGAAGCTATCATGTTTCGGAAAAGGCCCAGAGCCTATGAAGAAGGCGAACGCCTGTGAAGCTATCGCATTTTGGAAAAGGCCCAGAGCCTGTGAAGAAGGAGAACGCCTGTGAAGCTATCACGTTTCGGAAAAGGCCCAGAGCCTGTGAAGAAGGCGATTACCTGTGAAGCTATCGCGTTTTGGAAAAGGCCAGAGCCTGTGAAGCTATCACGTTTCAGAAAAGGCCCAGAGCCTGTGAAGAAGGTGAACGCCTGTGAAGCTGTCGCGTTTTGGAAAAGGCCCAGAGCCTGCGAAGAAGGCGAACGCCTGTGAAGTTCATCCTCTCGAGAAGGGCCCGGAGCCTGTGAAGAAGGCCAATGCCTGTGAAGCTCGCCGCCTATGACACCCTCACACAACAATAAGTTTGGGGCTGTGCATGCCCCAAAGTCAAGCCACTTGGCGCAGGCATGCGGGTGATGTTGCATCTACTAATACACTGAATGCAAGTTTTTACATGAGGGGTTCCCCCTCCCAAAATGCTCTTACAACCTTCGGGGCAAGACCCGAACTCTATTCGCGCAGGTTAAGGAAGCAGGGACAACACACGACCAGTCGGATAAATCCTCCAATGCATCCCCGAGGGCGCCTCCTGAATCATCGCTGGCGTCGCTGGCCCCGCCATCGTGCTCCGCATCGCCGACAGCAGCGCCAGGGCTGTTCACCACGTCACCTTCATCAGCAGCCATGACCGCGTTGTCATTATCAGAGGCGAAGGCCCTGACGAGGGCATCCACGTTGTCTTCCACCCAACGCGCCAGGTCGTCCCGGATGACCTGGGGCACTGGAGCGATGGCGGCGTCAAAGTCAAAGTTGGGGAACATGTTTTGAAGGTGGCTGAAGACATGAGAGAAGGCATGTCCGAGCAGGGCGCGGCTCCTCTCCTCTAGCAGCCTGTTGGCACCGGCCGACCGTGCCTCCAGCTGCGTCACCACGTTGGTGAAGAACTAAAGATTGCCAGCATAGTTGACTGCGTGGGGCTGGTCGACAGCTGCCTCGTAGATGTTGCCCAGAGCCGCGTTGGCTCTCTCCCAGAGCGTGGCGAGCATGGGGCCGTGCTCCTGCTCCAGGATCCGCCGCTGACATATCTCGTCCTTGTTCTGCCGCGCAACGGCCTCGGCCTCGTCCACCCGCTGGCGAAGAAGGAGCGCCTTGGCGCGCGAGGTAGTCAGTTCCTCCTGCGCTGCGTCGAGGGTAGCTCGAGAAGCGTCGGCCCGCCGCGCCGCTTCCTCCATCTTGGCCCTCAGGGCAGCGGTCCTGCCTTCAGCCTCGACCCGGATCAACTCCAGCCTCTCCTCGAACTCGCACTCAAGGTTCAATCGGGCTGTCGTCACCCCGCGCTCAACCTCTTCCAGGACCCGGGCCTCGCGCGCAGCGACGTCATCTTCCGCCTGTGACACCAGGCGTTCTCTCGTCTCCAGACGTTCAAGATTGCATGCACGCTCAGCAGCTTCCAGCGTCAGTGCCTCCTCACGTCTCAGGAGCTCTGCCTGATCGACCAAAGCCACCTTCATCGACGCAAGGGCCGACTCATGCAGCTCTACCTGCTGCTCCAAGGAGTGGCACCGGGTAAGGAGTTCCCGCGACCGCTCATCCACCGCCTCACGCCGCCGATTAGCCTCTCGGGTCTCCACGACGGCCCGGGAACGAGCCTCCCGGGAGGCCGCCAGCAACTCCTCAGCCTCCTCATTGTCGAGGTCACGCTGGTGGCGCGCAAGGGCAACTGCTGCCTCCAGCTTGCGCCTCTCTTCAGCCAGGCGCAGGCCCTCGGCCTCAAGGCGCGCATCTTCACCATCAAGCTCTTCACCAAGCTGGCTCACCGCGTCAACCGCCCTCCGGAGAAACCCTTGGCGAAGAGCGTGACGCCTCCGGGCGCGCTCAAGCACGTCTTCTGCGTCGTCATCTGACCCGAGTAAGCGTCGGGGGACTCGAATCAGCGCTCCCCCTCTGGGCAGGGGGCTGGGGGCTGGCTCCCTCGTGATGGCCGGGTACGCCTCGCCAGAAGCCCGACCAGGGGCCAGCCCCTCCCCAAATGAGGGGTGCAGGGCCGACCTCAGCCAATCACCATCCATGATCAGACGCGAGGCCCATGGAAGGCTGGCTAGGCCATGAGAAGGCTCGCGAGGCGCGCTGGGCCGCGATGCACCACAGGATGGCTCACCTCTCTGGCCGGCCTCACCGTGAGGGCTCTGCTGGAACTCGGAGCGCTCGAAGGCGGTGGAGAGCACAAAGCCTGTGGGGATGGCTCCTCAGCCATCTCCGTGAGCTCGGCGGGAAGGGGCCTGCACAGCAAGGATCAGCCAAAGCGACGGGAGAGCCAAGAGCTAGGAAAAGGGAAAGCTTACTCATCAATGGCGAAATACTTCTGGCGCTTCAGCAGGTGGTAAGGGTAGGCGTCACCCAAGGCCTCCCTTTTCTCCCGGAGAGCCTCGAAGTCCATGCAGAAGCGACCCAGGAGTTGAGCGCAGGGGTCAGCCTGCGACGAGGAAGAAGCGGCAAGATGCCCAGCGCCTGGTGCGTCGTCCCGATGCACGCCACCGGTCGCCTCACCAGAAAGGATGGCTGGGGCCCCAGGGGCCTCAACCGCGAGTGCCGTGGGCCGCGGCTCAACACCCCCAGCCGCAGTAGTGCGGGCCCCAGGAGATGCCCCCTCAGGAGTGCCGCCAGGCGTCGTCACTCCGGCGGGGGGCCCCTCAGCCTCTGGCGGCTCATGCCTCCCTGCTCCGCCACCTGAGGAAGGACCGCCGTGGGCGACTGGGAGGGCAGTCACCATCACTGGATTCTCGCGAGGACCCCTGAGGCCGGCGGGGCGCAGCCCTCATTCGTCGAAGCCGGGCATCTGCTTCACGAAGTCGCCCCTGTTCGAGCAAAGTTACAGCAAAGCCCCTCCATGCCAGATGCTGCCAGGGGAGGGGTCCCCGGTCAAGACCAAGAGCACCTTCCTCAGTGCTTCGAGCGTGAGGTCCTCCTCCTGGAGCCTCATGCGGTCCTCACGCCCGCCAAAGGACCACATCCGACGGGAGTGGCGCTGAAGAGGAGTGATGCGGCGTAGCAGGAACTCCTTCACCACCTTGGGCGCCGTCACACCAAGCTCCCTCAAGAGCGCGAAGAGACGCCAGACGAAGATGAGCCGGGGGCTCATGAGCGTCTCCTAGCCCCAGCCTGAATTGCAGACGGCAGGCGACTTTGGCTCCGAAAGCAGGGGGATGGGTACCCCTACATCCACGTACAGCCACCGCTTGCGGAACCCAGGCGCGGACGGAGGAAGGTTGAAATCAATCCCTGAAGCCGCTGTCTCTGGTGCGGCAATAAAGCTCACACACCCTAAGCATTGGGTGGGATCGACGAGGCGCAGAGAGAAGAAGTGGCGCAGCAAGGCAACCGAAGGAGGGATCATCATCGCCTCGCAGACAAAGGCAAAGACGGCGAGCATAGTAATGGATTCAGGACCCAGATGCATCATATGGATCTGGTAATGGGAAAGTACAACATTGAAGAAATCAGAGAAGGGGGGAACCAATCCCGCCCACAGGGCATCGGCAAAATACTGGACCTCGGTGACCACCCTGTCAATGGAGAAGTGGGATGCGGGCCAGGATGTCGTCCTCCCGCACTCATTGAAGACGGTGGCCAGAGCAGGGCTGACCTTGCCTAAGCCTTCTCGGTTAAGTATGATCGACCTATCGACGGCAGGAGCCGTCAACGATGGCGAGCGAGGCGGAGGCATTGTTTTCTTCCCTTTTCCCTTCTTCGACGGAGCCATGGCAACGGGAAGAGGGAGGATTCGAGATTGGATTGGAAGCAGAGACTGGAGCACGAGAGGAGGAAGAACAAGGGACGGCCGAGCGGCGAGAAGAGGAAAGACTGTGTGCAACCACGGGTCCGCTTAGCTGGGCACTAAGTAAGGAGGCGTGGGGGAGCAGGGCCGCCGACATCCAATCAACCACCACGTGGCGCCCGAGGCCGCAGGCTATTGGGGCCCATGGTGCTTCGCACTTACCCCTTCGCCTCTCTGCTCAGCCAAGTCCGGCGCGCCTTGGGCCCGGGGGCTACTGTCGGTGTTCTGGGAATGGGGGTCCCTAGACTTGCCTGCCTACGGCCTGCGGCGTGGCTCAAGGGGCGGCCCAGCATGGCCCATCTTCGTCAACACGAGCTCAAGACCCTCGTGGGGCGGACGATAGGAGGCTTCCTCAGGCACGGCCTCATCAGACTAGCTCGCGAGGAGGCGAAGAGATCAAGGCGGGGCACCTCGCGAGGTGCCCATGACGCAAGCCATGACGACCAAGGGCGCCAGGCGGGCGCCAGCCCGCACAGTGTCCTTCTTTCCTCTTTGGTGCAAAGGGAGCAAGCGCAGGCGAGAGCATCAAGCAAAGGCATCCATTTCGGTGTAACAAGACCAAGACCAGCAGAACGGCAAGATGGAAGTCATCGTGGAGCCCAAGCCGGTGTCACCACCAGAGCCTTTGGCAGGCGAGGACCAACTTTAGTCAGGATAAGTGTACTAGATTTTCCCCTTCAAAATGGCCAATTGTTGGCGTCCTTCCCGCTCAATATTTGCTAAGAGGCCCAGGGCCTCGCTCTATAAATAGGACTAGCCACTCTTTAGGAAGGGGATCAACGGATCGACCAGTCGGACCTTAGCCAGAACCACCAACGCAAGAACCCCTCCCCTCGCGAGGCCGTTCTTCCCTTGTATTGTTCATCATCAGCCCAAGAGGCAATCCACCACACCACACACTAGAGTAGGGTATTACACCACAATGGTGGCCTGAACCAGTATAAATTCTGTGTCTCTTGTGTTGTTCCTTTGATTGCTTAGTTCATAGCGAGGCATTTAGGCACAGGTAGGCAGAGGGCTAGATCTCCGCGTGCACCCCAGTGTTCGAATCTAGAGGGTCTGCCGGAACCCCAAATCCGACATAATTGTTTCCTTTCTACCTCTTTTTTTGCAAACAGGGCTGTCCATTTCACCTCGTTGCTATTGCGACCTTTTGGTGAACTGCACAAATCACTTTTTTCTTAAGAGTGTTTTGTGCAGTTGTACTAAAATGTCACATGGGCAACGTCTCTACATTTCAGTGCGACTGCACAAAGGGAGATTGGTTTTGCTCTATCCTCCTCATCCAACTCCGATCCTAATCTTCTCCAACTAGTTAGTCTTAAGAGAGACTGCAAAGGTGACCGACTTCTATTTATGTGTTTATTGTTTCATCAGCAGTCCTCTATTATTGTAATCACACTTAATATCTTTGGAACAGGGACGCTCAACTCTATTTTAGTGGAACTGCACAAAATGATCGGAATGTTGCATGCTCCAGACAGCTACTTTTTTCCCAACATGCCTTGCTGATTTAGACTCGTACTACTGCACTTGGCTCTTCGCCTCTTCGTGAAGTCGAACAATGATGGTACTCCGCATGTTGGGTACTACAGTGCATGCCTCTGACAATCTGACACCGAATGGACTGATGCATGTCCACCGAGGGTAGGTTGCATTAGTCAAAAGGCGTAAGCGAGCTTCACCTTGTCCTGCAAGCTTCTCCTCGTTCTGCGAGTTGACGGGACACACCAAAAAGTAGTGCTAGTCCATACTCCCTCCTTTCCGGTTAATATGGCTTAATCTTTTTTACGGATAAATGAGAGAGCTTTATTCATATATAAGCATTCTTAGGACGATCAGCCAAGACACTAGTCACTAGGAAGCGAGGTACCCCGCAAAAAAAGAAGTATGAAGCGGGGTGTTTCATCAAGCCAGCTCTCGGCCACATTCAAAGTGCAGCAAGCACGGTTCGCACGAAGATGCACCGCAAGGTTTGCTGACCTGTTTACATGCTGAATAACAAAAAAAAGAGGAAATATTACCGAGCGCTACTCTTTGTAACATGATATGAGCCAGAATTAAGCGATAATTGTGGCGAGTGTTCCATGCAATCAACTTCCATTATCACATGCGAGAACCCTCGAAGAGAACCAAATGTGTTGAAGATTGCTTTATCACATTTTAAAATTATAATAAGAGTGCAGACGCTCCTCCATCCGGTTCCTAGTACTCCCTCCGGTCCTTTTTGGTTTGCGCCTAAGAAAATTCAGTTTTTCCCTCAAAGCTCTGCGCCTTAGCTTCTTTACCCCGCTCTTTCCGCTGGTACCCCTCCCATCTGTTCCGCTTTGACTGCATGTGCAGCCGCAGTAACTCCCAACTCTCTCTCCCATACCAATCGCCCCTTCCTAAGGCGTGCGCATGCAGATAGAGTGACACACATGCAGGCATGGAAGAGTGAGACGCATGCAGACTTGAAAGAGAGAGAGAGATGCATGCAGCACGAGAATTCCGGTGTGGGGCAGGCTCAACCAATGGTATGCATGCCTAGAAAAACTAACCCCAGCCTCTCTCGGTAGCACATCAGGGATAGAACTGTCCAATTTCAAACGAAACAATCGCTCCTTGGTATCCTGGCTTCACCTTAGACGCAAACAAAAGAGGACCGGAGGGAGTACTAGTACGTACCTTTATAGACTATATTAGTAGTACTAGTACTAGTAAACTTTGCGCTTGGCTGTTCGCCTATTCGGGAAGTCGAACAATAGTAGCACTAGTAGTATAGTGTATGCTTCTGGCAATCTGACACCGAATTAACTATTGCACGTCCACCGCCTGAGCGAGGGAGAGCTTGCATTAGTAAAATGTTTCTCCTTGTCCTGCGAGCCACCGCGCGCAAGTAATGCTAGTCCATACTTCCTCCTCTCCGGTTAATATGGATTAATTTCAAACGAGATAAATACACTGTCTGTCACTGTATATTTGTAAAAATATGGTCAGTGGACTTCATAATATGCTCATTGCGCTCAATATATATATTTTCTGGTGTTTATACGGTCACTAGCTCACCCTGACTGAGTATGTGTGTGCATGCACATGTAGGTTGAGCACTTAGCGTGACCGTGTGTGTTCCGTCGTGTGCTCGGACATGCATGCATTAGGGCGTCGCGTGCGTTTTTGCGTCCATGTGTATGTGTGACTGTTGCATACACGTAGGGGGAGTACGTGTAGGGGCCACTAAGGAGCAGTCAAATCACACAGTAAGTTAGTCGGAGGAAGCAACCATCATTTCACTCTTGAATGACATGTACACAATATAAAATGGTTGATATGGAGAGAAAAAGAAAACCACTATATATACACTAGCAGGAGCCTGAGCTACAAGCCTGCTTGCTAAGGTTGCTCTCTTCACAAGCATAGAACGATGGGCCTGATCCCGCAGCTGGGCGAAGGGAACAATGTTCTGCGTAGACGCGGTCGACATCAGCGAGGGAGAAAACCCACAGTCGGTGCGTCCCAATCGGGGGTCACCACGGTATGGGCCGATGCCGTGTGCCAACCTCCCTTCTAGGTACAACTCGTCCATCTTCCTTTTGGAGCCGGCTTTCTCCACTGCCGTAGCTCCATCTCCATGTCGATCTTTCTCTACTTCTACCGGCTTCTACTTGTGATGAGTTTATGTCTCATGAACTAGTGCTAGTACTATTATTCTAATCACACTTCTTCAATATCTTTGCCATCAGGGATGCTCAGGTCCATTTTAGTGGAACTGCACAAAAGCATCGTATGATCCGAGGGTGCTAGCCGTCTTTCCTTCGACAGGTTCTACCTGGCCAGGGAATTAAATCATGTTTAGGGTTTAGGGTTTAAGTCGTAGTGACCCCATCAGTAGTTTTTCTTTCGTACATGCTCTCACAACTTTTTTCTTTAGTTGTGAAGTAAATATTGGCTATGATCTGTGAATCATTGAGATGCATCAGCATGTGTGTTAGTTTTCCTTTGTATTTGATGGAATGTTGTAACGGGGCAACCTTGGAATAGGAATGAAAATGGAGTGGAAAGTTTCCGTTTTTCCGGAGAAAAAATGGGAACGGAGAGAAACCAACATTTCGTTTCGTTGGATCGCGCCATCGAGCAAAACCAACGTTTAAATCACGTCTGTCGTGTCCGTGTCTCACCCTCCTCCACGGCTCGACCCCACACGGTCGCTCGGCATGCCACTCACCGCAAACCGAGTATACAATAACTTTCCTGCCTGCTTGTCGATGGATCGCGCCATGGAGTACTACTAGCACTACTGGAAGAGATTGACGAGTTGGGGGAGGATAGCTAGCTGTAGCACGGACTCCCAAGAACTTTTTACATGCATGTTGTAGCCGGCTATTGCGACCTTTGAACGCGGAGCAGCCGCGTGCACCCAAAAGCGGCGCAGGCGACGCTCTCTCAGCCAGCGCGCTGCTTCCATGCCGGCGCCAGTGAGAGGTCGCGTCCGCTCTGGCCGGGCATGAATGCAGCATTGACCATTTTGGGCGGGAAGCACGTGCGGGTGATGAAGAGGGTTCGGGTTGGTCAGGACCGACCGTGGCAGCAGTCCGGACGTGCGCAAACAAGAGATGCTGTACGTTAATATTGCTGCGTATATAATTAACAACGTAAATAATGTACCAGTTGGACAAATATGATTGGAGATGGAGATGGAAATGGAATTTTACGTAAACACGGATATGCATGTCTATGGCTATGTGTGTGTGCGTGACGACTCTCGCGACCTGGAAGCGGGGGCGTGTTTTTGATCGAGTTTTCTTTCTTGGTACGTTAGAAAATCAGTTTGTCTAATTCACATCTAGATGTTATTTAAGGATATCACATCTAAGCTCCCACAAGTATATAATGTAGCAACAAGAAACAAAAAAAACTAGGACAAAAAAAATAGACCACAAACAGAGTGGACATCAACTTAGACATCTAGATGTGTCCTAGACAGACCCTTTAAAAATTGTCCTGATTTATGCCTTGGTGGAGGTATACATGTTGTTTCGACAAAAAGTACATGGTTGTTGTGCGGTCATTGTCCATATGGTGGTAGTACTATCACTGGTTAAATGAAGAAATACTTTTTTTCTCGGGTATCCTGGTTTAGTTCCCATCAAGATATAATTATGATGCTTCTGTTTGTTGGTGTACTTTTCATTAACCCTTTTTTATATTTTTGAAAACAGCGATGCGTGTCTCCATACCCGGGCATGTCTTCCTCAATTTTAGTGGAACTGGACAAAATTGGATGGCCATTGTTGTTCTGCCTCACTGTCCTCTACCACGTGGTTCTTCCTTCCTCGAGCTTGATTAGTGAGAAGAAACAGACCACAGTGAGGATTTGTCGAACTTCATAGGTGCCTCACCCAAACTTGATGCCAAATGGATGATGCATCACCACGATGACCTATCGATGCTCATGGTTGCGCCTCATGGTTGCGTCGGCTGGTGAAGCTGATCGATTTTTAATGAAAAACAAGTTGTCTTCCATCAGTGCTCTTTGCTTGTTACGCACAAAGATGATATCCTTCGTCAGTTCAACTTGGTTGCGTTGGAGGCGCAGTCGTCTTTCACGTTGGTGCAATTTTATCACACAATTGGCTATGAACCAAATGTTTCCTCGAAGAAGGATCGACGTTGGTACTAAGAGCATAAGTTTTGTATTGATTTTTAAGCCTTCTCACAACTGTGTCTCCAGCTCCCCTGTGATTTTATTTGTCCAGCTATTAACTTTGATTTAAAAAATAGTGTGGACTAAAAACCCGGATGGACGTAGTACCCCTCCATTTTTATTTACTCTGCATATTAGATTTGACTAAAGTCAAACTTTGTAATACTCTCAAACCTTTCCGATAATTGAAATTAAAATTCTTTATTTGTACATATTCTCACACGTTTCTGATAATTTGGCGCATGTGTGGTTGTTCACTTAAGGGAGGGTAGTGTACCACACGTGAAGGACAGGAAGTGCGACCAGGACGCGTGGGCGTGGATCATTAGTTCATCGGAAGTAGTACTAGTTTTCTTCACTGTACATTAAATAAAGAGTTTCGTTTCGTACTTACACAATTTAAAACGATTGTTATGGAGAGAATAAGAAAACCACTCCACTATATATTAGTCGTATACACACGAGAGTACTATATGGACGCAACTTCATTGACTTAGTGCACCTGCCTTTGTGTTTATGACAGGTGTGCCCAAAATGTGGCTGGCTCACCTGTCATACAGCCAAAAGCAGATGGAGTGAAGGCACCGGAGCTCAGTCCGTACTAGATTAGTATATATATAAGCGGGAGCCTCAACGCTTGTTCGCTAGGGTTTGCACTCTCCACACGCTCGCCGCAATACATATATGTTACACGCTGGAGGCTCAACGTTCATTTGCTAGGGTTTGCTATATTCACAGTCTCTCACCCTCTCTTCACCAGATCTAAACAAGACTGCGTTGGCCTCTTGTCTCTCTCTCCCCCCTCACAGCTGGTGAAGGAGGCGTCCGTATCCCATCGCACCGGGAAGGGAAGGAGGTGCAACGTTAACTCTATCACCTTCGACGAGGGAGGCAATCCACTGCCGGCTGTGCTGTTCTCTTTTAGCCAGCGCCTGTGCGGGAGGGCCACCGACCCCTTCTTCCTCGCTGTCGTACGTAGTGTGGGCAGATCCGGCCTCCCGCCGCACGCCTTGCCACATCCCGATGACCCTAAGGTATAAGTTTCTCTGAAACCGTCGTTGCTCTAGCTGCATGTGGATCTTTTTCAATCTATAGTCGAATCTAGGTCTTGGTTCAAAGAGGAAAGAAAGGTGCAGTGGTGTGGAGCATGAATCTAGGACGTGGTTCAATGAGGAAAGGAGGGAGGAAAAGTAGTATAGACTGGCTATCCATCCGCTTTGTTGGTCGAAAAGGGAAAAAGGGGGTAACCCAGTACACACATCTGTAAGGAACCTATCTCTTTGTTGAAAAGGGAAAGAAACTCGGGGGGGGGGGGTCGGGTAGTTTGTGCAGGACCAGATTTGCTGCCCTCACATAGGAAAAAAGTTCAGAGAGAACAAATATGGGACCAACACAGATATGCTGCTTGGCTACATACTCTGCATCACCCATTTATACGTGTGGACGCACATGGTGCTAGCATGTCCCATACATCTATTTTGCTGTTGTTAATCTAAGAATGCCGCCGGAAAATTGAAGTAATGCCACTGTTAAAAGTAAATTACATTTTTAACGAATGTTGTTTCAAGAGAGTGTCTCTGTTAATATGAATCAATGCAACCGTTTTAGAAATGCTACTATCCTACTTTGTTTTCCATCCAAGATAAGTTAGATGCTTCTTTCTGTCACTGTTTGTTTCATCCTCCTTTATCAGCAAGTAATTCTTTCCTTTTTTGCCTCTGTTAAAACAGGGGTATCGATTCAACTTGTTGCTATTGTGACATTTTGCTTCGCTACTCAAAACACTTATGTTTTAAGAGTGTTTTGTGCAGTTCAACTTGAATGTCACACCGGTGACTTTTCTTAATTTTGGTGGAACTGCACAAAAGGAGATCCAAGATTTGTTTCCGGTGTTCCTGTCGAGTTGTTTCAAATCTTGGTCTCAACCACATGATACCTATTCAACTTGTTGCTATTGCGACATTTTGCTTCGCTACGCGAAACACTTTGCTTGATTTCGGTGCAACTGCACAAAAGGAGATTGGATTTCCCATTCGTGTTAGCTGATTCGTATTTTATCCTGGTGTTCTCATGAAAGGTCAGTACAGGCCTTCATCCACATGATTGTGCAGTGTGCTTTGAGATGTTGTGCTACCTATATTGGTACTGTTTTAAATAAATGTTGAATTGAAGCTATTGTATTGCTGTCTTTTCCCATTAAGTAGTGAACAAAAATGGGACCAACCCAGACATGATGCTTGTTGCTTTGTTACAACAAACTCTGCATCACCCCCTTTATTAGTAGATGGAAGCACATATTGTTGTTGCGCCCACTCTCCCCTGGAACTGTTTATGCTTTTCGTTAATCTAATGCCGCTGGTAAAATTAAGCAATGCCACTCTCAGAATTAATTAACTATTGAATCTTAGTTCAAAACTGCAACACTTGTTAGGAATGGTACTATCCTGCTTTGTAGTTCTTTCGACATGTTTAACCAAGGTATTGTTAAGATAATGTCTCTTTAAAAATGAATCAATTGCATTGTTTTAGGAATGGTACTTTTCTGCTTTGTCGTTCTTTATACATGTTGAAACAAGGCATTGTTAAGATAATGTCTCAATCAATATGAATGAATCACACTGATGGAGAATTGCTACTCTCCTTCTATGTTTCCCATTAAGACAAGTCATCAACCGTTATTTCTCAGTAATTGTTTCCCTTATACCTATTGTTGCTTACAGGGATATCAAAATTAAAGCTTGGTTTTATTCCGACTTCGATTTTAGTTGAACTGCACAAAAGGAGCCAATGCGTCCAAGGCAAACTGCTGCGTTACTGGGTCCAGTTGGTCGTTCCACTTTGCAGAAAGAAGCAGTCACTGGTTGCGGTACATTACAGAAGGAATGACCGAGAAGCTTTACAGAGTATTATTAGACACCGGTGACATGATTAGTCTGAAGAGACCATTGGCAATTTAACAACACGTGGAGTGCCCTGGGCAAAAAGTGCCCAAACAAGTACAAGAAGCTACGACAAGACACAATCATAGGCATTACATATTTTGAATGGGAAAAGCTTGTCAAAGTTTAATCATTGATGTTAGCAAGAAGACGTTAGTTTAATATATTTGAATTGGAAAACCTTGTCCAAATTTGCTCATTGATGTTAGCCAGAAGATATGCATTTGATATTTTTGAGTGGGACGCCCTTGCTGTGAGCAGCATTGAGTGTTTTTTCCGATTCCTGTGTTCAGTTTAGAAGTAAATAGTTACTCTGCTGAGATATTCCTGTGTTAAGAGTTTGTTTTGAATATTGCCTATGTAATGCCAGGCCTTGTGTTTGATTGCAAAGTTGAGCTTGGAATGTTGTGGCATGCGGCATCACGAGCTGTTCACCGTGCCTCCTGAGAATAATGCTTCATATTGTTTTGCATGTCGATCTAATGCCAGTGATTTGCTTGTTAAGAAGATCATCCTCTTCTGTTGTTTTCATGCGTAAGAAGTTCATAGTCTAATGTTTCATTCATAGCCTATACGACATGTCGGGTAGGTTAGACGTGAAACCATATGATCTTCCGACCAACTCATGATATTAGGCCGTGATTGGATCGTTGTTTTCCAACCAAAACCGCTTGTAAAACTGACGCTTGTAAATTAAAGTAGATGGTCTCGGGCGAAGGCGCTTGGTTTGTCGATTTTGACTAGTAAAATATCAGAAGTACTTCACACACGATAAAAATTCTGAACGACACTTGGACGATTGCTAATCCAGCCGTTAGCTGCTGTTTCAGCCTTGCCCATGGATGGCATGATACGCACGTCGTGCATGTATCGTCTGGTAATGTCGTTCATATAGCAGTGCTCGTAAAATATACACTGGTCTCTCAAATTACACGCGTAACCTGCCGGTTTTACTTACAAACCTTGGGCCTTCCGATGATGAGTAAATTACACTTGTATGTTAATACATGTTTGAAATAAACTACAGGTCCCAAGCGCGGCCTTACCGTTTCATGTCGTCTCAGTTTTTCGAAGGTGCTCATAGGTGTCCGATGATCCTGGCTTCCTGAATGAGCAGCGGGCACTGTATCAGACCTTCGTAGGGCCCGCGAGGCCCTCTCCGTTGTACTTCGGGTTGTTGCACTCGCCGTGGTGCCGAGCATTGTTAACATGGTCAACAAACATGAGGATTCAGGAGATGACTTTACTTTGACTGGATGACACTAGGGACCCACTAGGGCCATAGCCGTACATACGCAAGTGCCTCCTTATTATGTACAACTATTTTTTTTTTTGCTTTCTCCTGGTTTCCCGACATCACGGTCCCACACCATTGTCAACCTATGTAGTCAATATAAACGAGAGAATTGCACAAGGTGCGGCCAACAGCTAGGACCAAGCAGCTCGAGCAGTATTTGTGTTTTTGAGGCGTGAGCACTTCAGAGTTTTTCTTGGCGATGATTTCGTTGTTGTTGAGAGGAGAGCAGGGTATATTAACTGGGCGGGCTGTGGCCCGTCTAGCCCATGCCAGATATCCAGCCCAGATACTACTTTTTTCAAGATGAAATGGCTAGCCCAGTTATACGTCTTTTTGAGGAATACCCAGGCAAGGTCAACTTTATATTCTCCGCCCCGCTGGGCTGCAAATCTTTCCTAGGAGAGATGCATTAGGCTTAACAGAAAAATGGGCTTTAAAAATAATAAATGGGATGTAATTATAAAAATTGGGCAGTAACTATAAAAAAATGCACCAAACATGAAATTAGTTTATAAAATATTATTTATGGATTTTGAAAATCTTAAATTTTCATTGTTGCGCGCGCAATGTTTCGTTGGATTTTTACGTAATACAAATTTATATTTAATCTGACTAGAAATTTCGGGATAAAAATATTTCAGATCCCATCAAAATGTGGGAAATTTTATTGAATTCTGTCTTCAACGGTTGGTTGAAATTATTAATCGTTGTCCTAGCTAGAAAATCGGCTGTACTTTTAACAAACTATAAATGGGCTGTTGTAAATTCCATTAGAATTCAAAAATGGGCTGTACATTCTTACAAAACACAAATGGGCTATAAGTTCTCTGCCACACACTCGTGGGCCTACTAAGTGACACGTCCCCTAAAAAAATTAAGTTGATGCGTATGCAAGGCTTTGTCAACTTATTATAGTCAACACACGGTTCTAGCAGCAGTGGCCGTTGGATATCTATCCAACGGATGCCGTGCTTCTTCTTCAATCTCGGATATTCTTAGCTTCGACCGCCAAAAAATGATTCCTCCCCCTGACATCTGGGGCGCACCATTTCAGAGGCTGACCTGTGGGCCTACTAAGTTGGAGCGTACCAAGGGCTTTGTCAACTTAGTCAATATAAACGATTCTAGCTTTAGTGACCGTACGATGTCCATCCAACGGCCGTAGTGCTTCTTCAACCTCTGGTCTTCTTGGTCCAGCCTCCCAAAGCAGCTCCGGTCGTGCCGCCTGCTCCTGCCTCCCGTGGCCGGCTGTGCTGCCGCGGAGGCCTCACCGCCCCCATACTACTCCCACCGCTGGCCAGGCCATCCCTCCACTCACCCACACCCCATGTTATTCTGCGGCGACGGCAGCCTCACACCGCAGCCGAACCAGTGAACCCTCGTACTCCTCTCCACGCGGGCTTCCACTGCTGCATCTTCCCCGGCTCCGTGTCGTCCCCTTCCTAGGCATCGTCGTCGTCCACCGCCCTGGTGCTCTCGGCGCAGCGTGGTCAACGTGGTCAATGACCGACTTCCATCGGAAGAGTACTGTACGTGGAGAGGCTAACCGCTGGGTGCACGACGGCCGCAAGGAAGTGCCTCCTTATTACGCGCAAAATAATTATTCCTCCACATGACAGCAGGGACCCACCAGACAGGCCACCTAATTTCACGAAAAAAATGTTTCCCCCCTGACTGCTGGGACCCACCGGACGGGCCACCGTATTTCACGAAAAAAACGTTCCCCCCGCTGTCAGCTCGGACCCACCGGAAGTGCTTCTTTATTACGCACAAAAAAATGAATACTCCCCCTGCTAGCTGGGACTCACCTTGGTGGGAAGCTGACTTGTGGGACTACTAAGTTGACAGGGATGGAGGGCTTTGTCAACTTAGTCAATATGAACGATTCTAGCTCCAGTGACCGTACGATGTCCATCCAACGGCAGTAGTGCTTCTTCAACCTCTGGTCTTCTTGCTCCAGCCGCCCAAAGCAGCGCCGGTCGTGCCGCCTGCTCCTGCCTCCCGTGGCCGGCTGTGCTGCCGCGGAGGCCTCACCGCCCCCTACTATTCCCACCTTAGGTCAGGCCCTGCGGCGACGGCAGCCTCACACCGCAGCCGAACGAGTGAATACTCATACTCCTCTCCGCGTGGGCATCCACTGCCGCGTCTTCACCGGCTCCGCGTCATCTCCTTCTTAGGCCTCGCCGCCGTCCACCGCCCTGGTGCTCTCGGCACGGCATGGTCAACGTGGTCAAGGAACAACTTCCATCGGACGTGGACTGTACGTTGAGAGGCTGACAGCTGGGTCCACGGTCGTAGCAAGGAAGTGCCTCCTTATTACGCGGAAAATAATGATTCCTCCACCTGACAGCAGGGACCCACCGGACGGGCCACCGTATTTCGTGAAAAAACGTATCCCTCCTGACTGCTGGGACCAACCAGCTACACCTTCGCACGCAAGGAAGTGTGTCCGAAAAAAACGATTCGCCCCCCTGACTGCTGGGACCCATCAGCTACATCTTCGCACGCAAGGAAGTGCCTGACAGTCGGGACCCACCTGGTCGAAGCGTTGTAGCGTTGTCATTCTGGTCGCGAACGTGTACGTACATATATACTGGTCGATGTAGAGGCGCGCATGTGTCGTAGTAGAGGCACGCACATAGCATGTACACGTACGTACAACGGCCAGTGTGCAAGAAAGAAAATACGGCCACGTATGTGTACATACGGGCAGGGTCTCGAACGCCTACTCGTGCATACATACATGGTTGGGTCGGAACGGAGAAGCAACGTTGTCGTCATGTTCATGGGGAGCCAACCGGCTGGGTCGGAATAGAATGCACGGTCGTGTTCATCGGGAGGGCTTGGATGGAACAGGCGATGGAAACGAGGCCTGGCGTACCGCAGAACGGAGGAAACGGCCTTGTGTTCGACCGGCCACATTCGAAACGGGACCTGTTCATCAGGAGGGGTCTGGCGTACCGCAAAACGGAGGAAACGGACCTCCTATGGTCGAAACGGGGCTCTTGTTGATCGGGAGGGGTGTGGCGTACCGCAAAACGGACGAAATGGACCTCCTAAGGTCGAAAAGGGGGTCCTGTTGATCAGGAGGGGTGTGGCATACCGCAAAACGGATGAAACAGACTTGTGTTGGAGCACTACGGTCGAAACGGGGGTCCTATTCATCGGGACGGGTGTGGCGTACCGCAAAACGTAACTCCACAGGATACTATTCATCTCCACCATCGACCTCCTCCAGCCTCCACGGGCTACTGTTCATCCACCGTCGACCTCCTCCAGCCTTCACCTACGACTATTCATCCACGGGCTCCTGTTCATCCAGCCTCCACCGCGCGCTACTCCACCAGCTACTGTTCAACCACCCCTCTCCACGGGCTCCTGTTCAACCACCCCTCCACGGGCTACTGTTCATCCACCCCTCCACCATCTACTGTTCATCCAGCCCTCCATGGGGTCCTCCTGTTCATCCAGCCCTCCACACCATGGGGTCCTGTTCATCCAGAGGCAACGCCATAGGTCCTGTTCATCCACTCCCACCGCTCACTATTCATCCAAACCCCCCGCAACGCTCACTGTTCATCCAGAGAGGCAACATCGATCGGCTTCAGTTAGCAGCAGTAGCGAAGGAATCGATCGCTCGGGTTCAGTTAACAGCCATCGATCGATCGCTCGGGTTCAGTAACACGTAGCCTGAAGTGCAATCGCTCAGGTTCAGTTAGAGCCCAATGCCTCGCTCGAGTTCAGTTAGAGCCATCGCCTCGCACACATGCGCATACGTGTACGAGAGAAACACGCATCGCTCGGCCCCCGACCTCCCACCGTAACCGGGAACTCCCCGAAATTTTCCTCTCCCTCGCTTCTACCACGGTTTTTTCCGTCATGGACGGCCCAAAGAATGTCATGCAGCTGCCTCTCCGGCCCGCCCAGGACGAAAAGCCCATTTTCTGTCATGATTTTTTGTCATAGAAGTAGGAGCCCACCACATCTATGATGATACCGGGTTTTGTCACAATTATCGTCATAGAAGTGTCATATGTATGACAGAAAAAAATTTCGTTCGGCCCAAAATGTCACGGATGTGTCTTTTTTTGTAGTGATTCAAACTCATGAAAGGTTAACAAATTTAAATTGTCATTCAAACTTGAAAATGAATTTGGCTATCCAAGATTCATAGACATGACTCCTGTTGTTAAGATTCTTCTGATTGGGTTGACAACCACAACTTGACATCACATACTCCTTATGTGATGAACCCTTTTCATTGGAACTTGCATGTGGACCCTTTGTCACATGTATTTCAAGTGTCAACCACTATGTTGACACTTGACACATGATCTCATGACACAGTCTACACTGATACCATGCACTACACTATTGTTTGTTAGATTGTTTTGTATGATTGTTTACAAGTACTCACTACATTCGATATATTGCTCGAAGAGCAAGAAGAGTAGCTTTATCAAGATCATGTGTGTGAAGAAGAACTTCAACAATTACCAAGATTTTTTTATGTGAAGAACATTAACGATTACCAGGCAAGTTGCAGTTCTTTTAAAATTACACCTTGTTGTGAAATGTTGAATGCCTGTGTGGGTGTGATAGAATGGGATGAGATTAGATGATAGCCATGGGTTTGTAAAGGGGTAGCCCTCTATAGAAAAAGGTAGTCATGAGTTGGCAAGGTCATGAGTTGGCAGAGTCATGTTTCGGTAGAGTCACTCGTTGGCAAGGTCATGTGTTCGCAATGTCATGAGTAGGCAGAGTCGTGTGTTGGAAGTGGTTGGTCATGTGTTTGGCAAAGGGAACGGATAGTGACACTGAACGTGCAAATAGTTGGGCAGTGGAACCTATGTTCCCATTGTCTAAATAGTTAAACATGAATTTGGTTTTCTAACAAACTTTACTTCAAACTAGTGTTACTTGTCAATACATTCAAAGTATCGACCCTTGTGGCTGCAACATATCATGTTGCATGATTTTTGTATTGAAGGAGAGACACGAAGAAGGGTTATGACGCTATGCTCCATTGCTGCCAGTGTGTGGATGGACGCCACAAGGCTAGAATACTATTTCTGCTGCATGCTTGTAATGTAAGTTGACCCATGAGCCAACAAATATGTAATGTAGTAAAGACTGGATCTGCGATGTAATACTACGACATGTGTTATCACTTGGCATTTCATCGTCAACTTTGTGTGCTCCAGGGACTAGCACATAAAGCACCGATATTCAGGGCCCCTCACGGGAACGGGTCATGACAGGCCACAAGCCTAGGGGCGCGCCCTACCCTCCAAGGCATGCCACCTGAGCTTGTGGGCTCCACTGAGGCCCACTGATGCCCATCTTATGCTATATGAAGCCATTTACCCTAAAAAATAAGGAGAAGACTTTAAGGACTAGCCATCGCCGTCTCGGGGCAGAACTAGAGGTAGAGCACTTTTGCTCTCTAATGGAGCGATTCTGCCGGGGATACTTCCATCCGAGAGGGGGAAATCGAAGCCATCGTCATCACCAAAAACCCTCTCATCTTTGGGAGGCCCATCTTCATCAACATCTTCAACAACACTATCTCATCTCAAAACCCTAGTTCAGTTCTCGTGTTCAATCTTTGTACCGGAACTCAGATTGGTACGTGTGGTTGACCAGTAGTGTTGATTACATCTTGTAGTTGATGCTAATTGGTTTACTTGGTGGAAGATTATATGCCCAGATTGTTAATCACTTATTTATCTCCTCTAATCATGAACATGAGTATGATTTGTGAGTGGTTCTATTTGTTCTTGAGGACACGTGAGAAGTTTTGTTATAAGTAATCATGTGAAGTTGGTTTCCATTCAATGTTTTGATGATGTTTTATGTTGTTATTCCTCTAGTGGTGTCGTGTGAATGCCGGCTACATGATACTTCACCATGCTTGGGCCTAGGGGAAGGCATTGTGGAATTATTTTGTAGATGATGGTTTGCAGGAGTAACTGAAACCTAAACCCAAGTTTATGAGCTATTCCATAAGGGGTTGTTTTGGATCCATATATTTCATGCTAGGGTTAGATTTATATTAAGTCTTCTCTTGTATTTGCGGATGCTTGCATGGAGGGGGTAATTGCTACTTGTATACCGCGTTGGTATTTTCCATGAAGAGGAGGGGAGAAGTGTTGGGAAACGTAGTAGAAAACAAAAACTTTCGCCCTACAATCACCCAGGAACAATACAAAGATGCATAACGGGTTGGGATCAACAATCCTTACCAACTCCGAGAGTGCAGCGGAAGTAGATGAGTGATGACCCACAACTATAGGGGATCAATCGTAGTCCTTTCGATAAGTAAGAGTGTCGAACACAACGAGGAGCAGAAGGAAATGACAAGCGGTTATCAGCAAGGTAATTTCTGCAAGCACTGAAATTGTCGGTAGCAGGTAGTTTGATAGCAAGATAATTTATAACAAGCAAGTAACGATAACGGTAAAAAAGTGCAGCAAGGTAGCCCAATCCTTTTTGTAGCAAAGGACAGGCCAAATCAAACTCTTATAGCAAGTAAAGCATTCTTGAGGGTACACGGGAATTTCATCTAGCCACTTTCATCATGTTGGTTTGATTCACGTTCGCTACTTTAATAATTTGATATGTGGGTGGACCAATGCTTGGGTGGTGTTCTTACTTGAACAATCCTCCCACTTATGATTAACCCCCTCGCAAGCATACACAACCACAAAAGAAGAATTAAGATAAAATCTAACCATAGCATTAAATATGCCAAATCAGCCCCTTACGGAATAGCGCATAAACTAGGGTTTAAGCATCTGTCACTCTAGCAACCCATCATCTAATAACTACTCCACAATGCATTCCCTTAGACCCAAAGATGGTGAACTAGCATGTAGTCGACGTTCACATAACCCACTAAGGGAATCACAACATCCATATCAAATTCACATGATTACTTGCAACATGACTTCTCCCATGACCTCAAGAACAAAAGTAACCACTCACAAATGACATTCATGCTCAATATTAGAGGGGTATTAAATAGCATAATGGATATAAAAATATAATCTTCCACCAAATAAACCATATAGTAATCAACTACAAGATGTAATCAACGCTACTAGTTACCCACACGTACCAATCTGAGGTTCTGGCACAAATCTTGACCACAAGAATTGAACTAGGGTTTTGAGATGAGATGGTGCTGTTGAAGATGTTGATGAAGATGGGCCTCTCAAAGATGAGCGGGTTGTTGGTGATGACGATGGCTTCAATTTCCCCCTCCCGGAGGGAAGTTCCCTCGGCGAAATCGCTCTGCCGGAGGGCAAAAGTGCTCCTGCCCAAGTTCCGCCTTGAGACGGCGGCACTCCATCCCGAAAGTCCTCTACTTTTTTTTCTAGGTCAAAAGACCTTATGTACCAGAAGATGGGCACCAGAGGTGGGCCAAGGCCCCTACTACCCACCAGGGCATGCCTGGAAGCGGCGACGCACCCTAGTGGCTAGTGGGCACCTGGGTGGCCCCCTCTGGTATTTATTTTCTCCAATATTTATTATATATTCCAAAATAATTCTTCATAAAATTTTAGCTCATTTGGAGATGTGCAGAATAGGTATCTCTGCCATAGCTTTTTTAGGTCCAGAATTCCAGCTGCTGGTATTCTCCCTCTTTATGTAAACCTTGCATATTATGAGATAAAAGGCATTCGAATTACTCCACAAGGAGTTATAATGAATAAAATCACTATAAATAACAGTAGGAAAACATGATGCAAAATGGACATATCAACAAGTCGGTGTAGATCGTACTTGGAGTCCCTCGAACGTCGATGACGATCCCGTGAACCGCCCTCAAAAGGTCCCTCGAACGTAAGACCAAAAGCACAACTTCTCTACTTGGTTGCAAGCATACAATCTTCACGATCCGACAGCGCTTCACTGTCCAGAGCTAATCGTCGCCGGAGAATTAGAGGGAGGAGATTAGAACCACATAGGGATTCTAATTATGAGGATTAGAGGTGGCTAAGGCTAGCTTTAATTAGTCAACTAGGACCAACAAGAACTAGAACTAGATAAACTAGAGGAGGCCCCAAAACTTGTGTTTCCATAGGGTGGAAATCCTTTAGTATGTATAGGTTAGAGGGGAGGGAGAGGGCAGCCACCAAAGGGGAAGCAACCCACTTGGTGCGCCAACCTCGGGGGGGGGGGGGAGTCCTACTCCCTCCCAAGTAGGATTCGCCCCCCCCCCCTCACTAGGAAAGGGGGGGGGGCGCTAGTTCCACTTGGGCCCTTATGGCCCAAGTTGCCTTCCACCTCTTGGCCTTTTTAGGCCCGTTGATATTTTAATTAAATATAAAATGTTATAAATAATTTTAGACCATTATATATATAATTTAACATCCCTTGAAACATTTTCCACCTATATATAAGTAATTGGTAATACCCGGTATTATCCGATATTCACCTGAACCTCTCAGAACTATTCCGGATATTCATACCCGGTAATACCCGGTATTATCCGATATTCACCTGAACCTCTCAAAAAGAATCTATTTTGGAGTGTTGATTATTTTTTTTGCCATGACTTCCACAAATACCATTCCCTGATGAAACTTGGCAAGCACTGAAAACATTTGTCATTCTTTGACACCAACTTTTTTGGGTTTTTTTGAAAATTTTAAGATTTTACTATTCATGGTGGTGTGATAAGAGCTAAAACTCGGATGGGCACTTGCCAACACTTTTGTGATGAATGCAAGTGACATTGACATATAGTTGATGTTTTTCCGAACATTTTGGTATCTTATTTGCATTTTTCTGATTTAGTACGAATTAGTTATGAAGTTTTCAAAGTGACGGTCAAACGGTCAAAGGGCAAAGCACAAGACGACCAAAGTGGGTTGGATAGAACTGCTGGCTTTTGGAAATTAGGGGCAATCCTGTCGAGTGGGACACAACTAGGGGCATAAAACCAATTATCCTTTCATTCAAATCACGCAAATTAGAGTCCAAAACAAGAGGAAAAGCGTGAGAAAAAGTAGATACGTTGGAGGCGTATCAACTCCCCCAAGCTTAAACCTTTGCTTGTCCTCAAGCAATTCAGTTGATAAACTAAAAGTGATAAAGAAAAACTTTTACGAACTCTTTTGCTCTTGTTTACATAAATAAGCTTAAACAGCACCCAGGTTTTCAGCCAACATTATAACTAACCATGTCAACAATAACATTTAAAGATTATAATGACTCATATCAAAGACATAATCAGCTAGCGAGCAATAATAAAACATCTCAAATAGCAACGCGTTGTCAAAACAACCATGATATAATATGACAATAGTGGTATCTTGCTAGCCCTTTCTGAGACCGCAAAACATAAATGCAGAGCACCTCGAAAGTTCAAGCAACGACTAAACATTGTAATTTATGGTACAAAAGATCCAGTCATGATGCACCCAACATTAGCGACACATAATGCATAAATTATGACAGCTGTGGTCTACTCAGTTTCTTGCGGTTATTTTAGAAGGTGGTGACCAACATAAAAGTAAATAGATAGTCCCTTCGCAGAGGGAAGCAGTGATTTGTAGAGGTGCCAGAGCTCAATTTTTAAAATAGAGATAAATGAAATTTTGAGACATGCACCCTTCTTATTCACTTCACGACCATCAGTTATCAACATCTTCCATGCTAAGCACGCTAGTGGTGGTTCCCAAGCGGAAATGTAAAGGTTTTGACTCCATTGGGAGTTTTTGTTTGATTATTTCAAAGATGAACTCTTTTTCATGTTTGCAGTTTGGGACTGGGCATCTCTATCACCACCCATTTTCTCGTGCGATGGCGAGTGAATAAACACTCGACCCGAGAATAAACCACTTAGCATGGAAGATACTGACCACCTCCTGTTGTTCCACGAACGATCCAGGCACACAAAAAGGATAATTTTTAGAAGTTTTAGAGGTGGCACATGCAAATTTACTTAGGACGGCAGGGTAATACCGCATATAGGTAGGTATGGTGGACTCATCTAGAATAACTTTGGGTTCAAGGTTTTTGATGTACAAGCAGAGTTCCCACTTAGTATAGGCGAAGGCTAGCAATTAAGATTGAGAAGCGGCCAGCTAGAGATCAACAACGATCATAACCATGCATTATGCATAAGTAACATTGGACACTAGCATGAGTAGGATATGAACACCATGAACATAAATATCATAGAGGCTATGTTGGTTTTGATTCAATTACATGCATGAACATGTGCCAAGTCAAGCCACTCGAACATTCAGAGGAGGATACCATATCATCATACTACATCACAATCATTTTAACGCTATGTTGATATCCAAGATAAATCATTATCAACTCCCAGCTACTTATGCATGGCATGAGAAACTATAATCTCTAATTGTCATTGCAAACATGTTTAATCATAATGGGCTGAATCATGGATACTAGGTTAAACATATTTACAAAAACAGAACAAGTCGAGTTCATACCAGTTTCTCCCTGCCACAGCCAGTTCATCGGATGTCGTCATTATTGCCTTTCACTTGCACGACCGAACGATATGAAAATAATTATAGTGCAAGGATGCATTGGACTAAGCTGGAATCTACAAACATTTTATTCAATAGGAGAAGACAAGGTAAAATGTGCTCTTATTAGTTCAACAATTATTCATATGAGAGCCACTCAACATTTTCATCATGGTCTTCTCCTTGGTAAGACTCGAATAAAAAGAAAAGAAGTTCAGAGAAACACACTGAAATATTTTTGGAGTTTTTTTGGTTTTCTAGAATGGGCAAATAAAAGGGAAAAGCAAAAACGAGAAAAACTATTTACACGGGAAAGCTCCCAACAAGCGAAAGAAGAACAAGGAAATCTTTTTGGATTTTCTTTTTAATATTACTACTAAGAATGCATAGAAAATAAATTGCTGCAACTATTTTTTGGTTTTTCTAAAGTTTTTCAAACACACAAGAAGAAAGCAGGAAAATAAATCTAAGCATGGATAATACAATGAAAAAGTGTGAACACCGATTAGTGAAATATGTGGACAAGAATGTAAGGTCGGTGGAAACACATACTCCCCCAAGCTTAGGATTTTGGCCTAACTTGGTAATCGATCATTAGCCTGGAGGGTAGAAGTCTGCGTGGAAGCTCACATAGGCTCTCGGTGCGGATGCCTCGGCACGCCGTGCTACCACCACTGCTGCATTATGATCTCGGGCCTCGCTCTCAAGAACAAAATATCTCCCCTTGATGTGATAATAAAAAAGAGCAGGCACAGGCAATTGTGTGTGCACAACAGAGGTTTGGTTAAACAACAAATTATAAGTGAAGTCATGAATTTTTCCTTTCAGGATCTTATTCCTTTTTAAATCCACAAAATCTAAATACTGTGTGGGTAGGATAGGGTCAAAGGGCAAAGGTGAAACGCCCAGCTCTTGTGCCAAACGTGTGGCATAAATTCCCCCATAGAACCAGCCACTGTTAGCATTATTCTGAAGTCTACGTGCAACAATCGCTCCAAGGTTATAATTCCATTCACCAGTGAGAGTGGTGTGAATGAGGCTCAAGTCTGGCGCACAAAGTATGGTACAGTCTTGCTTGCCTACTATGCATTTCTTGTTAAATAATGCAAAATACTGAATTGCGGGAAAGTGGATGCTCTTTATTCTGCCTTGTGTCACTCTTCTATTTTCACCGTAACAAAGGCTAGTCAAGAAAGACTCGTACTCAGCCCTCAGTGGTTCATCAAGCAAACCCCAATATGGTAGTTTGCAATGGTAAGCAAACTTCTCCAGTGAGATGGTAAATGGATTATCATAAAGCTTAAAATACACCCTAGACTCACGAGGGAAAAATGTAAATCCTTTGACAAATGTATCAGTGAGAAGTTGGCATTGTTCACACTTATCTGAAAGGTAGGGACCGAGGCCATCATTGTGAACATATTGCTTAAATTCCTCCTTAATGCCCACACGCATCATATATTCATCGCAAGGCCATAAGCATGTTTTGGTGGCGGCATCACGCATGGAACTTTCACTTGGTTCAACATAAGACCAGCGAGCAGAACTTCTACTAGAAGATGCCCTCGAGGATCGTCTCCTCGAAGATCTCCTTTCAAATAGGTTCATCGTGTCCGCGTACAATTTTCTAAAAATTAAATTTTTGAGGTGACAAAAATTTGTCAACAAAACTTTATAAGATTGATAGCAACTACTCCTAGGGATACATAGATGCCATAGCAAGCATTCAAACTACTTAGAACACTAAGAATTCAACATGCAAGCTCATCTACAGTAGCACCAAGAGTAGCTAATTATTCAAAGTATAAAGCACTAAAACAAAAACTAATTGGACAAATGGTGGAGTCACATACCAAGCAACAATACCCCGAAATAGTTTCAAAAACGGAGTTTCGAGCTAAGAGATCGAAATCCGTGGGTTTGAGCTCAAGAACACGGGAGAGAGAGAGCAGTGGGGATTATTTTTCTGAAGGTGAGTGATGATGTGGGCTAACGAGATAAGTGAGGGGGCCCACGTGGGGCCCACAACCCACCAGGGCGTGCCTGGGGGTCCTAGCGTGCCCAGGTGGGTTGTGCCCACCTAGTGCACCTCCCTCTGGTATTATCTGCACCAAAAATTCATAAATATTCAGAAAAAATCATATCAGGTTTCCAGAGCATTCTGAGATCTTTTATTTTTGGGTCATTTTTATTGCACGGGAAATTCAGAAAACAGACAAAACATGGCATTCTATTTTATTTAACTAATAAAAACAGAAAACAAAAGGTAGGGACAGAAGGTAGTGCTTACTAAATTCATCAACTTCATACCTTCAAAAATGATTCATTAATAAGGTTGAGCAGGTCTTATTAACAACCACTTTCGATTAGCATGAAACCGAAGAACTTTCGTAAATCACTAAGTTTCCTCAATGGGGATATGCATTTCCCCAACAATAAGCATTTCATATTTCTTTTTGACAGTAGGTAGAGGTATTTGAAAACTTCCAATAGTGATTGTTGGAGATTTTTCAATAACATTAATACCATTCACTTGGAATTGTTTCTTCGGAAAGTGCACCCTATGCTCATTACCATTAATATGAAAAGTGACCTTGCTTTTATTGCAATCAATAACAGCCCCTGTAGTATTCAAGAAGGGTCTACCAAGGATAATCGACATGTTGTCATCCTCGGGCATCTCAAGTATAACAAAGTTAGTCAAAATAGTTACATTAGCAACAACAATGGGCACATCCTCATAGATATTGATAGGTATGGCAGTTGATTTGTCAGCCATTTGCAAAGATATTTCAGTAGATGTGAGTTTATTTAGATCAAGTCTTTTGTATAAAGAGAAAGGCATAACACTAACACCAGCTCCTAAATCACACAAAGCAGTTTTCACATAATTCTTTTTGATAGAGAAAGGTATAGTTGGTATACCCGGATCTCCATGTTTTTTAGGTACTCCATCTTGAAAAGTATAGTTAGCAAGCATAGTGGAGAATTTAGCTTCCGGTATTTTTCTCTTATTTGTGATGATGTCTTTCATATACTTTGCATAAGGAGGCATTTTAAGGATATCAGTCAAGTGAGCACGCACAAAGACTGGCCTCAGCGTTTCAGCAAAGCGTTCAAATTCTTCATCATCATTCTTTTTAGTTGACTTGGGTAGTTGACTTGGGTGGTTCTTTATCATTATTTGGTTGAGTGTCTTCATGAACCTCATCATTGTATTTTTCATTATCACTAGGTGGATGTTCATACTAGATTGATTTTCAGCATCAGAGATAGAAGTTTCATTTTCATTATCAGGAGGTTTGTCTATTTCAGGTTCATTAGGAGCATGCAAAGTCCTCTCATTTTTGATTTTCTTTTTCTTTTTAGACGGACTAGGTGCACTAGTGTTATTTCTTTGCGAATATTGTTCAATTCTTCTTGGGTGTCCCTCAGGATAAAGTGGTTCCTGAGTCATTTTACCTCCTCTAGTTGCAACTCTAACATCAAAGTCATGTATATTATGATTCATTTCATCAAGTAATTCTCTTTGTGATTTAGCAACTTGTTCTAACTGGGTTTGAACCATAGAAGCATGTTTACCAACACCTCTAACATCATTTGAGATTCTAATTAACAAGTCACTCAAGCGAGTAATCATACCAGAATTATATTTCAATTGTTTCATAACATTTGCATTGAAGTGGTCTCTCATAAAGGCATTGACTAGGATGTTTATTATGAGGATCATCACTATCATTGAATTTCATTAAAGATTTTATCTCTACCACCTTGGGTGGTGGTGGTGTTTCAAGCCCATGTATTTCTTCGATAGGTGGTAAATTTTTAACATCCTCGGCCTTAATACCTTTTTCCTTCATAGATTTCTTTGCCTCTTGCATATCTTCAGGACTGAGATATAATATACCCCTCTTCTTTGGAGTGGGTTTAGGCGGTGGTTCAGGAATAGCCTAATCATTATAATTTTTCAATATGTTATTCAATAATTCTTCAGCTTGAGCAATAGTTTGTTCCCTGAAAACACGACCAACACAACTATCTAGGAAGTCCCTAGAAGCATCGATTAGTCCATTATAGAAGATATCAAGTTTTTCATTTTTCTTAAGAGGATGATCAGGCAAAGCATTAAGTAACTGCCAAAGCCTCCCCCAAGCTTGTGGGAGACTCTCTTCTTTAGTTTGAACAAAGTTAAATATTTCCTGTAAGGCAGCTTGTTTCTCATGAGCAGGAAAATAATTTTCAGAGAAGTAGTAAATCATATCCTGGGGACTACGCACACAACGAGGAGCAAGAGTATTGTACCAAGCTTTAGCATCACCCTTTAATGATAAAGGAAATAATTTGAGAATAAAGTAGTATCGAGTTTTCTCATCATGAGTAAAAAGGGTGGCTATATCATTCAACTTAGTAAGATGTGCCACAACAGTTTCAGTTTCATAACCATGTAAAAGGATCAGATTCAACCAAAGTGATTAACTCTGGGTCGACAGAGAATTCATAATCCTTATTAGCAATAGCAATAGGTGAAGTAGCAAACTTAGGATCACATTTCATTCTTGCATTCAAAGATTTTTCTTTATACTTGTGTAATAATTTCTCTAGATCATCTCTATCCTTACAAGCAAGAATATCTCTAGTTGCCTCTTCACTCATAACATAGCCTTCCGGTACCTTAGGCAATTCATATCTAGGAGGGCTAGCTCTAGCAAGTGTTTCAGGAGTTTCAGTTTCAAGCTCATCATCAGATTCAACAACATCATGCTATATTACTCTAGCAATTTGTTCATCAAGAAATTCAACAAGTGGCACATCATCATTATCAACCATGGTACTAGCATCATTCATAGTAGAAGTAGCATCATCAATAACTTGCGACATATCAGAATTAATAGCATGTGGTGGTGGTGTTGCAAGTTTACTCATAACAGAAGGTGAATCTAAAGCAGAACTGGATGGCAGTTCCTTACCTCCCCTCGTCTTTGAGGGAAATATCTTATTCTTAGCATCCTTCAGATTCTTCATAGTATAAATTGATAATAATCCCAAGTGACTCAAAAAATATAGCTATGCTCCCCGGCAACGGCGCCAGAAAAAGGTCTTGATAACCCACAAGTATAGGGGATCGCAATAGTTTTCGAGGGTAAGTATTTAACCCAAATTTATAGATTTGACACAAGGGGAGCCAAAGAATATTTGAAGGTATTAGCAGCTGAGTTGTCAATTCAACCACATCTGGAGATTAATTATCTGCAGCAAAGTGATTAGTAGCATAGTAGTATGATAGTTTTGATGATAGCAGCAGCAGTAACGGTAATAGTAACAGTGGTAGCAGTGATATTGTAGCAGTAACGATAGCAGTAGCAATAGTAGTAACTTAGCAAGAACAATATATGATAAATTGGTAGGCATTGGATCAGTGACTTGTTGGATGATATTCATCATGTGACAGTTATAACCCAGGGCGATACGACACTAGCTCCAGTTCATTGATATAATGTAGGCATGTATTCCGTAAATAGTCATACATGCTTGATTAAAATAACTTGCATGATATCTTTTGTCCTACCCTCCCGTGGCAGCGGGATCCATATTGGAAACTAAGGGATATTAAGGCCTCCTTTTAATAGAGAACTCGAAAACACATAGTGAATACATGAACTCCTCAAACTACGGTCATCACCGAGAGTGGGCCCGGTTGTTGTCACTCCGGGGTTGTCGGATGATAACCGTAGTAGGTGACTCTATAACTTGCAAGATCATATCTAAAACATGGATATAATGATGAATTCATAAATGGTTCAGATCTGAGTTCATGTCACCTGGGCCCAAAAATGACAAGCATTAAACATAGCATAGTCATAGCAACATCAATCTAAGAACATAGTGGATACTAGGGATCATGCCCTAACAAACTAACTCGATTACATGATGAATCTCATCTAACTCCTCACCGACCAGCGAGCCTACGAAGGAATTACTCACTCCCAGTGGGGAGCATCATGGAATTAGCGATGAGATGGGTTGGTGATGACAAAGAATGAAGATCCCCCTCTCCGGAGCCCGAAACGAACTCCAGATCTGCCCTCCCGAGGAAGAACAGGGCTTGGCGGCGGCTCCATATCGTGGATCACGATAATTGTTTCTCCCTGATTTCTTTCTAGAAATATGTGATTTTATAGTATCGGGGGACGTCTTCGGGACTACCAGGTGGGGACAACCCACCTGTGAGCGTTAGGAGAGGTGGGCGTGCCCTGGTAGGTTGTTTCCACCCAGGTGCCCCTCTCCTGTAGGTCTTGGCTCCAGAAATTCTTATTATTGATATAAAAAATCCTCGCAAAGTTTCGTTCCATTCCGAGAACTTTTATTTCTGCACAAAAACAACACCATGGTAGTTCTGCTGAAAACATCGTCAGTTCTAGGTTAGTTTCATTCAAATCATGCAAATTAGAGTCCAAAACAAGAGGAAAAGCATGAGAAAAAGTAGATATGTTGGAGACATATCAGAAGGACCCTATGTCATCGAGGAGGTTTATCAATCTGGAGCTATCAAAATAAATAATGTTGAAGGTACTAACCCGAAGGTTGTTAATGGGCAACAAATAAAACATTATATCTCAGGTACGCCCATTAATGTTGAAAGCAACATTATTCATACTATGACAACGGAAGAGCACTTAAAGGAAACCTTCCGGAACACTCCAGAAAACTATAAGTAGAAAATTTTATTATAGATTGACAAACATAGCATTGGTCAATGATGTAACTCATGAAAGAATTAATAAGGGAAGAGAAGATTCACATGCAAATACACTATCCAGGAAATCTTTTGTGATTGTGAGCACCCATCAAAATATTATATGTCAAAATTGTTGACGTTGGACAAGGAAGACAATGTAATGATTTATGTTTGTTCATATTCACATAGAAGTTATATTGTCATAGATCCTTCAACATGTGGTGCTTGCCCCTATCTTTGCTAGCCAAAAATTCCGCACTAAGTAGAGATACTACTTGTGCATCCAAAACCCTTAAACCCAAATCTTATTTGAGAGTCCACCATACCTACCTATGGATTGAGTAAGATCCTTAGAGTAAGTTGTCATTGTTGGAAATATGCCCTAGAGGCAATAATAAATTAGTTATTATTATTATATTTCCTTGTTCATGATAATCGTTTATTATCCATGCTATAATTGTATTGATAGGAAACTCAGATACATGTGTGGGTACATAGACAACACCATGTCCCTAGTAAGCCTCTAATTGACTAGATCGTTGATCAATAGATGGTTACGGTTTCCTGACCATGGACATTGGATGTCGTTGATAACGGGATCACATCATTAGGAGAATGATGTGATGGACAAGACCCAATCCTAAGCCTAGCACAAAGACCGTGTAGTTCGTATGCTAAAGCTTTTCTAATGTCAAATATCATTTCCTTAGACCATGAGATTGTGCAACTCCCGGATACCGTAGGAATGCTTTGGGTGTACCAAACATCACAATGTAACTGGATGGCTATAAAGGTGCACTACGGGTATCTCCGAAAGTGTCTGTTGGGTTGGCACGAATCAAGACTGGGTTTTGTGACTCTGTGTGACGGAGAGGTATCTCTGGGCCCACTCGGTAGGACATCATCATAATGTGCACAATTTGACCAAGGGGTTGATCACGGGATGATGTGTTACGGAACGAGTAAAGAGACTTGTCGTTAACGCGATTGAACAAGGTATCGGCATACCGACGATTGAATCTCGGGCAAGTACAATACCGCTAGACAAAGGGAATTGTATATGGGATTGATTGAGTCCTCGACATCGTGGTTCATCCGATGAGATCATCGTGGAACATGTGGGAGCCAACATGGGTATCCAGATCCTGCTGTTGGTTATTGACCGGAGAACGTCTCGGTCATGTCTGCATGGTTGCCGAACCCGTAGGGTCTACACACTTAAGGTTCGATGATGCTAGGGTTATAGGGAATAGATATACGTGGTTACTGAATGTTGTCCGGAGTCCCGAATGAGATCCCGGATGTCACGAGGAGTTCCAGAATGGTCCGGAGGTAAGGATTTATATATGGGAAGTCCTGTTTTGGTCACCGGAAAAGTTTCAGGTGCTATCGGTAACGTACCAGGACCACCGGGAGGGTCCCGGGGGTCCACCAGGTGGGGCCACCGGCCCCAGAGGGCTGCATGGGCCAAGTGTGGGAGGGGACCAGCCCCAGGTGGGCTGGTGCGCCCCCCACCCGGGCCCAAGGCGCCTAGGGTTTGGGGAAACCCTAAAGGGGGGCGCCCCTTTGCCTTGGGGGGCAAGGCAACCCCCCTGGCCGCCGCCCCCTCCTCAGATTGGATCTGAGGGGGCCGCCCAACTCTCCCTTTCCCCTATATATATGTGGGGGGTGGGAGGGCAGCCACACCCAAGCTTTGGCGCAGCCCTCCCCCTCTCCCAAGTCTTCCTCCTCTCTCGCGGTTCTTGGCGAAGCCCTGCAGGATTGCCACGCTCCTCCATCACCACCACGCCATTGTGCTGCTGCTGGATGGAGTCTTCCTCAACCTCTCCCTCTCTCCTTGTTGGATCAAGGCATGGGAGATGTCACTGGGCTGCACGTGTGTTGAACGCGGAGGTGCCATCCATTCGGCACTAGGATCTCCGGTGATTTGGATCACGACGAGTACGACTCCTTCAACCCCGTTCTCTTGAACGCTTCCGCTTAGCGATCTACAAGGGTATGTAGATGCACTCTCCTCTCTCTCGTTGCTAGTATCTCCATAGATAGATCTTGGTGACTCGTAGGAAAATTTTGAATTTCTGCTACGTTCCCCAATAGTGGCATCATGAGGAAGGTCTATTGCGTAGATTCTATGCACGAGTAGAACACAAGTTGTTGTGGGAGTTGATTTTGTTCAATATGCTTACCGTTACTAGTCCAATCTTGTTTCGACGGTATTGTGGGATGAAGCGACCCGGACCGACCTTACATGTACACTTACGTGAGACAGGTTCCACCGACTGACATGCACTTGTTGCATAAGGTGGGTAGCGGGTGCCAGTCTCTCCCACTTTAGTCGGAACGGATTCGATGAAAAGGGTCCTTATGAAGGGTAAATAGCAATTGGCATATCACGTTGTGGTTTTGCATAGGTAAGAAACATTCTTGCTAGAAACCCATAGCAGCCACATAAAACATGCAAACAACAATTAGAGGACGTCTAACTTGTTTTTGCAGGGTATGCTATGTGATGTGATATGGCCAAAAAGAATGTGATGAATGATATGTGATGTATGAGATTGATCATGTTCTTGTAATAGGAATCACGACTTGCATGTCGATGAGTATGACAACCGGCAGGAGCCATAGGAGTTGTCTTAATTGATTGTATGACCTGCGTGTCATTGAACAACGCCATGTAATTACTTTACTTTATTGCTAAACCGTTAGCCATAGTAGTAGAAGTAATAGTTGGCGAGACAACTTCATGGAGACATGATGATGGAGATCATGATGATGGAGATCATGGTGTCATGCCGGTGGCGATGATGATCATGGAGCCTCGAAGATGGAGATCAAAAGGAGCAAAATGATATTGGCCATATCATGTCATTTTTTGATTGCATGTGATGTTTATCAGTTTATGCATCTTATTTGCTTAGAACGACGGTAGTAAATAAGATGATGCCTCATTAAAATTTCAAGAAAGTGTTCCCCCTAACTGTGCACCGTTGTGAAAGTTCGCTGTTCCGAAGCACCACGTGATGATCAGGTGTGATAGATTCTAACGTTCACATACAACGGGTGTAAGCCAGATTTACACACGCGAAACACTTAGGTTGACTTGACGAGCCTAGCATGTACAGACATGGCCTCGGAACACAAGAGACCGAAAGGTCGAGCATGAGTCGTATGGTAGATACGATCAACATGAAGATGTTCACCGATGATGACTAGTCCGTCTCATGTGATGATCGGACACGGCCTAGTTGACTCGGATCATGTAGTCAGTTAGATGACTAGAGGGATGTCTATCTGAGTGGGAGTTCATAAGATGAACTTAATTATCCTGAACATAGTCAAAAGATTCTTGCAAATTATGTCATAGCTCGCGCTTTAGTTCTACTGTTTTAGATATGTTCCTAGAGAAAATTTAGTTGAAAGTTGATAGTAGCAATTATGCGGACTGGGTCCGTAAACTGAGGATTGTCCTCATTGTTGCGTAGAAAGCTTATGTCCTTAATGCACCGCTAAGTGTGCTGAACCCCGAACGTCGTCTGTGGATGTTGCGAACATCGGACATACACGTTTTGATAACTACGTGATAGTTCAGTTAAACGGTTTAGAGTTGAGGCACCAAAGACGTTTTCGAAACATCGCGGAACATATGAGATGTTTCGAGGGCTGAAATTTGGATTTCAGGCTCGTGCCCACGTCAAGAGGTATAAGACCTCCGATGATTTTCAAACTAAGGGAGAAAAGCTCAATCATTGAGCTTGTGCTCAGATTGTCTGAGTACAACAATCACTTGAATCGAGTGGGAGTTGATCTTCCAGATGAGATAGTGATGTTTCTCCAAAAGTCATTGCCACCAAGCTGCTAGAGCTTTGTGATGAACTATAACATATCAGGGATAGATATGATGATCCTTGAGATATTCACGATGTTTGACACCGTGAAAGTAGAAATCAAGAAGGAGCATCAATTGTTGATGGTTGGTGAAACCACTAGTTTCAAGAAGGGCAAGGGCAAGAAGGGATACTTCATGAAACGGCAAATCAGCTGCTGCTCTAATGAAGAAACCCAAGGTTGAACCGAAACCCGAGACTAAGTGCTTCTGTAATAAGGGGAACAGCCACTGGAGCAGAATTACCCTAGATACTTGGTAGATGAGAAGGCTGGCAAGGTCGATAGAAGTATATTGGATATACATTATGTTAATGTGTACTTTACTAGTACTCATAGTAGCACCAGGGTATTAGATACCGGTTCGGTTGCTAAGTGTTAGTAACTCGAAAGAAAAGCTACGGAATAAACGGAGACTAGCTAAAGGCGAGCTAACGATATGTGTTGGAAGTGTTTCCAAGGTTTATGTGATCAAGCATCGCACGCTCCCTCTACCATCGAGATTTGGTGTTTGCGTTGAGCATAGACATGATTGGATTATGTCTATCGCAATACGGTTATTCATTTAAGGAGAATAATGGTTACTCTGTTTATTTGAATAATACCTTCAATGGTGTTGCACCTAAAAGGAATGGTTTATTGAATCTTGATCGTAGTGATACACATTTTCATGCCAAAAGATATAAGATAGTAATGATAGTACCACTTACTTGTGGCACTGCCATGTAAGTCATATTGGTGTAGAACGCATGAAGAAGCTCCATGTTGATGGATCTTTGGACTCACTCATTTTTGAAAAGTTTGATACATGCGAACCATGTCTATTGGTGTATACGCATGAAGAAACTCCATGCAGATGGATCGTTTGGACTCACTTGATTTTGAATCACTTGAGATATGCAAATCATACCACATGGGCAAGATGACTGAAAAGCCTCGTTTTCAGTAAGATGGAACAAGATAGCAACTTGTTGGAAATAACACATTTTGATGTGTGCAGTCCAATGAGTACCGAGGCATGAAGTGAATATCGTTATGTTCTTACTTCACAGATGATTCGAGTAGATGTTGAGTATATTTACTTGATGAAATACAAGTCTGAATTATTGAATGGTTCAAGTAATTTCAGAGTGAAGTTGAAGATCATTGTGACAAGAGGATAAAATGTCTATGATATGATCATAGAGATGAGTATCTGAGTTACGAGCCTTGGCATGCAATTAAGACATTGTGGAAACTGTTTCACAATTAATACCGCCTGGAACACCATAGTGTGATGGTGTGTCCGAACATCATAGTTGCACCCTATTGGATATGGTGCGTACCATGACGTCTCTTATCGAATTACCACTATCGTTCATGGGTTAGGCATTAGAGAAAACCGCACTCACTTTAATAGGGCACCACGTAATTCCATTGAGACGACACCGTTTGAACTATGGTTTGGAGAAACCTAAGTTGTCGTTTCTTGAAAGTTTGGGGCTGCGACGCTTATGTGAAAAAGTTTCATCGTGATAAGCTCGAACCCAAAATGGATAAATACTTCTTCATAGGATACCCAAAATGGTTGGGAATACCTCCTATCTCAGATCCGGAAGCAAGAGTAATTGTTTCTAGAAACGGGTCCTTTCTCGAGGAAAAGTTTCTCTCAAAAGAATTGAGTGGGAGGATGGTGGAGACTTGATGAGGTTATTGAACCATCACTTCAACCAGTGTGTAGCAGGGCACAGGAAGTTGTTCATGTGGCACCTACACCAATTGAAGTAGAAGCTTATGATAGTGATCATGAAACTTTGGATCAAGTCACTACCGAAACTCGTAGGTCGACAAAGATATGTATTACTCCATAGTGGTACGTAATCCTGTCTTGGAGGTCATGTTGCTAGACAACAATGAACCTACGAGCTATGGAGAAGCAATGGCGGGCCCGGATTCCGACGAATGGCTCGAGGCCATAAAATCCGAGAGAGGATCCATGACTTTGGAAGAAATACTTGATGGTCGTAAGACCATTGGGTACAGATGGATTTTAAAAGGAAGACAAACAATGATGGTAAGTATCACCATTAAGAAAGCTCGACTTGTCGTTAAGATGTTTTCTGACAAGTTCAAGGAGTTGACTACGATGCGACTTTCTCACTCGTAGCGATGCTAAGAGTCTGTTGGAATTATATTAGAAATTACTGCATGATTTATGAAATCTTGCAGATAGGATGTCAAAACATTGTTTCCTTGACGATATCCTTGAGGAAAGGTTGTATGTGTTACAACCAGAAGGTTTTGACAATCCTGAAAGACGCTAACAAGTATGCAAAGCTCCAGCAATCCTTCTAAGGACTGGAGTAAGCATCTCGGAGTTGGAATGTACGCTTTGATGAGATGATCAAAGATTTTGGGTTTATACAAAGTTTATGAGAAACTTGTATTTCCAAAGAAGTGAGTGGGAGCACTATAGCATTTCTGATGAGTATATGTTGTTGACATATTGTTGATCAGAAATGATGTAGAATTTCTGGAAAGCATATAGGGTTGTTTGAAAGGTGTTTTTCAATAGAAAACTTGGATTAAGCTGCTTGAACATTGAGCATCAAGATCTATGAGGATAGATCAAAAACCGCTAAATGGTACTTTCAAATGAGCACATACCTTGACATGATCTTGAAGGTGTTCAAGATGGATCAGTCAAAGAAGGAGTTCTTGCCTGAGTTGTAAGGTATGAAGTTAAGAGTTAAAGCTCAACCACGGTAGAATAGAGAGAAAGGACGAAGGTCGTCCCCTATGCTTCAGACGTAGGCTATATAGTATGCTATGCTGTGTACCGCACCGGAAGTGTGCCTTGCCATGAGTCAGTCAAGGGGTACAAGAATGATCCAAGAATGGATCATTAGACAGCGGTCAAAATTGTCCTTGGAGTAAATAAGGACATGTTTCTCGATTATGGAGGTGATAAAGAGTTCGACGTAAAGGGTTACGTCGATGCAAGATTTAACACCTATCCGAATGACTCTGAGTAGCAAACCGGATACATATAGTGGAGCAACCATTTGGAATAGCTTCAGGTGGAGCGTGGAAGCAACATTTACAATGTGACCTAGAGATTTGCGAAGTACGTACGGATCTGAATGTTGCAGACCCGTTGACTAAAACCTCTCTCACAAGCAAAACGTGATCAAACCCCAGAACTCATTGAGTCTTAATCACATGGTGATGTGAACTAGTTTAGTGACACTAGTAAACTCTTTGGATGTTGGTCACATGGCGATGTGAACTAGATTACTGACTCTAGTGCAAGTGGGAGACTGTTGGAAATATGCCCTAGAGGCAATAATAAATTAGTTATTATTACTATATTTCCTTGTTCATGATAATCATTTATTATCCATGCTATAATTGTATTGATAGGAAACTCAGATACATGTGTGGGTACATAGACAACACCATGTCCCTAGTAAGCCTCTAATTGACTAGCTCGTTGATCAATAGATGGTTACGGTTTCCTGACCAAGGACATTGGATGTCGTTGATAACGGGATCACATCATTAGGAGAATGATGTGATGGATAAGACCCAATCCTAAGCCTAGCACAAAGATCGTGTAGTTCATATGCTAAAGCTTTTCTAATGTCAGATATCATTTCCTTAGACCATGAGATTGTGCAACTCTCGGATACCATAGGAATGATTTGGGTGTACCAAACGTCACAACGTAACTGGGTGGCTATAAAGGTGCACTACGGGTATCTCCGAAAGTGTCTGTTGGGTTGGCACGAATCGAGACTGGGATTTGTCACTCCGTGTGACAGAGAGGTATCTCTGGGCCCACTAGGTAGGACATCATCATAATGTGCACAATGTTACCAAGGGGTTGATCATGGGATGATGTGTTACGGTACGAGTAAAGAGACTTGCCGGTAACGAGATTGAATAAGGTATCGGCATACCGACGATCGAATCTCGGGCAAGTACAATACCGCTAGACAAAGGGAATTGTATACGGGATTGATTGAGTCCTCGACATCGTGGTTTATCCGATGAGATCATCGTGGAACATGTTGGAGCCAACATGGGTATCCAGATCCCGCTGTTGGTTATTGACCGAAGAACGTCTCGGTCATGTCTGCATGGTTCCCAAACCCGTAGGGTCTACACACTTAAGGTTTGATGAAGCTAGGTTTATAGGGAATAGATATATGTGGTTACAGAATGTTGTTCGGAGTCCCGGATGAGATCCCGGACATCACGAGGAGTTCCGAAATGGTCTGGAGGTACAGATTTATATATGGGAAGACTTGTTTTGGTCACCGGAAAAGTTTCGGGTGCTATCGATAACGTACCGGGACCATCGGGAGGGTCCCGGGGGTCCACCAGGTGGGGCCACCGGCCCCAGAGGGCTGCATGGGCCAAGTGTGAGAGGGGAACAGCCCCAGGTGGGCTGGTGCGCCCCCCACTAGGGCCCAAGGCGCCTAGGGTTTGGGGAAACCCTAAAGGGGGGCGCCCCCTTGCCTTGGGGGGCAAGGCAACCCCCCTAGCCGCCACCCCCTCCTCAGATTGGATCTGAGGGGGCCGCCCTCCCTCTCCCTTGCCCCTATATATATGTGGGGGGTGGGAGGGCAGCCGCACCCAAGCTCTGGCGCAGCCCTCCCCCTCTCCCAAGTCTTCCTCCTTTCCCGCGGTGCTTGGTGAAGCCCTGCAGGATTACCACGCTCCTCCATCACCACCACGCCGTTGTGCTGCTGCTGGATGGAGTCTTCCTCAACCTCTCCCTCTCTCCTTGTTGGATCAAGGCATGGGATACGTCATCGGGCTGCACGTGTGTTGAAGGCGGAGGTGCCGTCCGTTCGGCACTAGGATCTCCGGTGATTTGGATCACGACGAGTACGACTCCTTCAACCCCGTTCTCTTGAACGCTTCTGCTTAGCGATCTACAAGGGTAGATAGATGCACTCTCCTCTCCCTCGTTGCTAGTCTCTCCATATATAGATCTTGGTGACTCGTAGGAAAATTTTGGATTTCTGCTACGTTCCCCAACAGTCATCGGTGCAAAAAGGCAATAAAAATTGCTTCTAAAAGTGTAGGATCATTTAGTGTAAGGGAAAATTGAGCGTTGTACGAACTTGTGATGGCAAAGAATAAAAGCGACAGACTGCATAATAAAGGTTGCCACCATAAGGGGCAATACAACATGATGTTCTCTTGCACTAAGGGGTTGAGCATACAAACAAAAAGCGCATGGCAACCTCTGCTTCCCTCTGCAAAGGGCCTATCTTTTACTTTCATGTATTTACTTTTATGCAAGAGTCAAAGTTCTTCTCTCTATTCCTTTTTATTTTCTCCTTTGGCAAGGCATCATGTGGTGAGGAAAGATCTAGGCACATATATCCAGTTGAATATGGGTAGCATGAGTTATTATTGTTGACATCACCCTTGAGGTGAATGCGTTGGGAGGCGAAACTATAAGCCCCTATCTTTCTATGTGTCCAGTTGAAACGTTTGGCTCATGTGTACGCGGTGAGTGTTAGCAATCATAGAAGACTAAATGATGGTTGAGTATGTGGACTTGCCTAGAGGCTCTGATACATGACCCTTCCTGAAAAGATGATGAATTGTAGAAGTTGACTGAGAACATAGTTTGTTGGTTTCCAATAGAATTTATGCTTTATACTTCGATGTTGTGATGAATTGTCACTTGTTCATGAGAAGTTTATGATAAACAGTTCTATGATAGAAGTTTTATGTTAAAGTTTGTTGCTGTTATAATAAGTTACATGAAGCTGCTATGTTTGTATTTCTTGTTTTTATCGACACCTCTCTCTCTAAGCATGTGGACATGTTTTTCGATTTCGGTTTTTGCTTGAGGACAAGCAAGGTCTAAGCTTGGGGGAGTTGATACGTCCATTTTGCATCATGTTTACCTACTGTTATTTATGTTGTTTTATTGTATAATAGTGCTTTTTGGAGTAATTCTAATGCCTTTTCTCTCATAATATGCAAGGTACACACAAAGGGGAAGAATTCTGGCAGCTGGAAATCTGGACCCGAAAAAGCTATGTCAGGCTACCTATTCTGCACAACTCCAAATGAGCTGAAACATTACGAGGAATTTTTATGGAATATTTGAGGAATATTGGAGCAAATAAGTACCAGAGGGGGCCCAACAGGTGGGCACAACCCACCTGGGCGTGCCAGGGAGCCCAGGTGCGCCCTGGTGGGTTGTGCTCACTCAGGCCCACCTCTGGTGCCTCTCTTCTGGTATATAAGTCATTTTGACCTAGAAAAAAAAACAGGAGAGGACTTTCGGGACGAAGTGCCGCCGTCTCAAGGCAGAACCTGGGCAGGAGCATTTTTACCCTCCGGTGGAGTGATTCCGCCGGGGGAACTTCCCTCCCGGAGGGGGAAATCATCGCCATCATCACCACCAACAACTCTCCCATCTTGGGGAGGCCTATCTTCATCAACATCTTCAAAAGCACCAACTCCTCTCAAACCCCAGTTCATCTCTTGTGTTCAATCTTTGTACAGGAACTATACATTGGTGCTTGTGGGTGACTAGTAGTGTTGATTACATCTTGTAGTTGATTACTATATGGTTTATTTGGTTGAAGATTATATGTTCAGATCCATTATGCTATTTAATACCCCTCTGATCTTTTGCATGATTATCATTTGTGAGTAGTTACTTTGGTTCTTGAGATCACGGGAGAAATCATGTTGCAAGTAATCATGTGAACTTGATATGTGTTTGATATTTTGAGATATGTATGTTGTGATTCCCTTAGTGGTGTCATATGAATGTAGACTACATGGCACTTCACCATATTTGGGCCTAAGGGAATGCATTGTGGATTAGTTATTAGATGATGGGTTGCGAGAGTGATAGAAGCTTAAACCCTAGTTTATGCGTTATTCCGTAAGGGACCGATTGGATCCAAAAGTTTAATGCTATGGTTAAAATTTATTCTTAATACTTTTCTTATAGTTGCGGATGCTTGTGAGGGGTTAATCATAAGTAGAAGGTTTGTTCAAGCAAGAACAACACCTAAACATCGGTCCACCCACATACCAAATTATCAAAGTAGCGAACATGAATTAAGCCAACATGATGAAAGTGACTAGATGAAATTCCTGTGTACCCTCAAGAACACTCTGCTTATCATAAGAGACCATTTTGGCCCGTCCTTTGCCTCAAAAGGACTGGGATACCTTGCTGAATTTTTGTTACTACTATCGTTACTTGCTCGTTACAAATTATTTTTCTATCATACTACTCTGCTACTTACAATTTTAGCACTTGCAGACATTACCTTGCTAAAAACCACTTGTCATTTCCTTATGCTCCTCATTGGGTTCGACACTCTTACTTATCGAAAAGGCTATAATTGACCCCATATACTTGTGGGTCATCAGGCGTGAGGATAATACGGTAGCTCTAGTGGCTTCTTAGGGAGCATTGCGCCTCCACACCGCTCCAGCAGGGACGTACTTCCCCCAAAGGGAAGGAACTTTGGTAACACATCCTTGTCTCCACCGGCTACACTTGTGGTTATCTCTTCCCTTTACTTTGTGCAAGCTTTTATTGTGTTGTATCCTTTGCTTGCACTTGTTGTTGTTGTTGGTTGCATTATATAGGTTGTTCACCTAGTTGCTCATCTAGACCACCTATTTGTTGCTAAACCTAATTTTTTAAGAAAAGCTAAAAGATGGTAGTTGCCTATTCACCCCCTCTAGTCAACCATATCGATCTTTTCAATTGGTATCAGAGCCTCGTCTCTTTATTAAGGGATTCACCTCCCGAAGAGTATGGTTGACACCGAGGAGGAAGTGCCCAAGGCCGTGGAGTTGAATTCGATCACTCGAGATGACTTAAATGAAGCTATGGCTTCACTTAAGACGTCTATGACGATCGAAGTCAAGTACATGCTTAAAGAATTACTCGAGGGGTTGAAATCCACTCCCGATCCCTTGCTTGTGGTTACTCCCATGACATCGAAGTCGGAGGCCAATTCCGCCAAGGAAGCGGCTAAAAGTACTCATGTTCCTTCCCCTCATGACAAGTATGGGACGTGAACCTTTTCCTCGGTTCCCCCTCCCCCCGTCTATGGAGGACCGGTCCCTACACCTCGCATTAATATTCATGGTCCTCCTCCCAAGCTTGTTAAGGGTGACTTTTCTAATTGGGTATTTCGTATTAAGTCTAATTTGAATCATTGCTCAACTAACCTTTGGAGAATCATTGAGCAAGGCTTTTACCCACATGATCCAAACAATTTCACCCCAAGAGAAGAAGTGGACAATCAATACAATCATTCTGCTTTGTTCATTCTTCAAGATGCGGTCCCTCATGAAGATCTCTTGCATCTTCGACCTTCACTCGTGCAAAAGATTGTTGGGACCACATTGTGTCAATGTACAAAGGAAGCTCAAGCATTCAATGGTCCAACTTTGAAGTGGTCTTTGATGAGGCCGATGAATTTGTGATGCTTGAAGATGAGGATTCACGTCATCTCTACCGGAGGGTGAAAACTCTTGCGGTTTCTCTCCAAGACCATGGAAGTAAGGATACGAATGACACTTGGATCAAGCGCAAGTTCCTCAAGACCATCATGCCATTTAACAAGGCCATGTCTTCCGTGATTCGACAAAGGCTGGACTTCCACACCTTAACCTCAACTGAAGTGTTTCATGAGTTCATTTCCATGAACATCATGAACAAGACTGCTAACAATGCTCTTGCTCATGTATGGTCAAAGAAGAGCACTCCCTCCCTTGCTTTGAAGTCCAAGTCCATTCCAGAAGAAGAAGAGGAAGAGGAAGAGGAATGTGGTCCTGAGGACACCAAATATGCTTACCATGAGCACATTGCTCTTGCGTCAAGGCAATTTTGGAGAAACAAGAGGAACTCAAGGCCCAACATCACCAAGAACAACTCAAGTGGGTCAAAGAACAAGCAACGTGTAACAACTTGCTACAATTGTGGCAATGTGAGTCACTTCATGGTGGATTGCCCCTACAAGAAGAGGGAAGACAATGGTGGAAAACTCATTCGCAAAGATAAATCCAAGTCCTTCCCTGGCAAGAACAACTTCACCAAGAAGACTCCTCCAAAGGGCTTGGTGGCTCATGAAAAGAGTATAACTCTAATGATGAGGAGGAAGATACAAGTGGAGAAGGAATGGCAATGGCAACCATTGCCATTGCTACATCTTCTCCCTCCAAGGTGTCTCTCTTTGGCGCCCCCAATGAAAACACCATTGCCAAGTGTCTCATGGCCAAAGGTATCAACAAGGTAACTCCAAACATCAAAACCACCATCATTACTACTCCTTCATTTTTAGATTGTGTTAATGATAGTGAGGTGGAGAAAGTTGATGAGAATGTATTCACCAAGTTTGTGAGCAAGCTCAAGGGTCAATCCAGCAAGCACTTTGTTGCTCTCTTAGAACAACTTGGCGAGGCCAATGATATCATTGAGTCACATGAGGATACCATCTCCAAGTTGGAGGGGCATAGTCGTGACTATGCTGATGAGATAGTGGATCTTTCCATTGCTCTTGAGAAAGAGCGAAGCATTCGTTTGGCTCTTGAGGAGTCAAATAAGCCCAACCTTGCTTTGAAGGCCAAGGCCATTCCAGAAGAAGTAGAAGAAGAGGAAGAAGAGGAGGGTTGCCCTGAAGACACCAAATATGCTTAACACGAGCACATGGCTCTTGCGTCAAGGCAATTTTGTTGCAACAAGAGAAACACTAATACCAATTTCTCCAATAACAACTCAAGTGGCTCCAAGGGCAAGCAACGTGTGAGAACTTGCTACAATTGTGGCAACGTGAGTCACTTTGTGGTGGATTGCCTCTATGAGAAGAGGGAAGATAATGGTGGCTAGCTTATCCTCAAAGACAAGGCCAAGTCCTTCCACAACAAGAACAATTTCACCAAGAATGTGCCACAAAAGGGGTTGGTGGCGCAATAAGAGTACATCTCCGATGAAGAAGATGATGATAAAGTGGTGAAGGAATGGCGATGAACTCCGTGGCCATTGCCACCTCTTCCCAACTAAGGTGTCGCTCTTCGACACCGCCAACAAGAACGTCATCCCCAAGTACCTCATGGCTAAAGTCATCAACAACGTAACCTCCAACACCAAAACCTCCATCACAAGTAATCCTTCTCTCTTGGATTGTGTGGGTGAACATAAGGAGTTAAAGGTGGATAAGAATGAGTTTGACAAGTTCTTGGGTAAGCTCAAAGGTGAGACCAAGAAGAACTTTGTTGCTCTCTTGGAACAAGTAGGTGAGGCCAATGATATCATTGAGTCTCATGAGGATACCATCACTAAGATGGAAGGGCATAGCCGTGACTATGCCGATGAGATTGAGGATCTTTCCATCGCTCTAGAGGAAGAGCGAGATCTTTGTTTGACTCTTGGGGAGTCACACAATGTTGATCATGCTAAATTACAAAAAGATCTTGATCATGCTAACTTACAAAAATATCTTGATCATGCTATTGTTCTTAGTCGTGTGCTTAAATCTGAGAAAGCCGTACTTGGGGTTGACCATGATAGACTCAAGGAAGAATTTGATACACTTGACAAGGCTCACAAGGTCTTGAAGGGTGTTCATGCTTCTCTCAAGGAGTCTCATGATCAACTCCAAGTAAATCTAACCAAGGAGATTTCCACTTGTCCTCCTTTCGTTCTAATTGATAATGCCCATGCTATTTACCCTTGTTGCAACCATGTGCATCTCGTGGAGGAAAATGCTAAGTTGAAGGAGCAACTTGAGAAGGGCCTTGTGACTTGTATAAGAGGCGAGAAGAACCTTAATGACCTTTTGAGCAATCAAAAGGAAGTTGTAGGAAAGGAAGGACTTGGGGTTTGTACCAAAGTCTAAGAAGAAGAAGAAGAAAAACACCAAGAAATCTCTCCAGCTCAAGGACACCTTTGTCAAGGTGGGTGAGGGTGCTCATGAGAATAAGAAGAACAAGGAAGTGGGTGGTCATGCCAAGAAGGGCAAAACCACTCTAGCAACAAAGCCGACGATTTTAACCCCCATTATGTTTTGTGCGGTGCTAGTGATGGGCATGTTTATGCTAAATTTGTTGGTTCTTCTTATGAGTACATTGAATGGTCTATTTGGGTTCCTAAGACCCTTGTTACTAACATCAAAGGACCCATTCAAAAATGGATACCTAAATCCAAGCATTGATCTCTTGTAGGAGTTTGCTTCCGGTAGGGTGTCATGGTTGCTCGATAGTGGAGCAACAAATCATATGACCAGGAACAAGGACTTGGTAGTGGACGTGCATCCAATTCCATCTATGCCCACCCATGTCCAATTCGGTGATGCTTCAACTTCTAAGGTATTGGGGCTTGGCAAGGTGGTCATCTCTCGAGATTTAACTATTGAGAAGGTCATGCTTGTTGAGTCCCTTGCATACAATTTACTTTCCGTTTGTCAACTTGCACTTATGGGCTTTGTAACATTCTTTGATCTAGATACCGTGGCCCTTTTGTGGAGCAAGACTCTTAAAGTAGCCTTTGTTGGGCATGTAGAGAACGGTCTCTATGTGGTGAACTTTTCTGAGTGACCCACTAAGACCAAGACTTGGCTAATGGCCAAAGTTGATGTGGGTTGGATTTGGCATCCCCGACTAGCCCACGTCAATATGAGATCTTTGCAAAGTCTCCTCAAAGGGGACCATGTGCATGGACTAACAAATGTGAGTTTTGCCAAAGACCGTGCTTGTAGTGCTTATATCGAAGGAAAGCTTTGCTAAACATCTCACTGACCATCGACTATCATTTGGTCAAAGAGGCCCTTGGAGCTCCTTCACATGGATCTCTTTGGTCCTCCATCCTTTGATAGTCTTGTTGGAAGAAAGTATTGCTTAGTGATTGTGGATGACTACTCAAGATACACATGGGGTATACTTCTTCAAGAAGAAGAGTGAGACTCAACAAACTGTCATCAACTTTGCAAATGAAGCTCAATGTCAACATGAAGCAAAGATCTTGATGATTAGAAGTGACAACGACACCGAGTTCAAGAACTACACCTGTGATGAGTTTCTTAGTGACGAGGGGATCAAGCACCAATATGCTGCACCCTATACCCCTCAACAAAATCGTGTGGCAGAAAGGAAGAACCGGACGTTGATGGATGCGACAAGGACCATGATGGTAGAATTCAAATCTTCGTACAACTTTTTGGCCGAAGCCATCAACACCGCTTGTCATGCTTCCAATAGGCTCTATCTCGGCAAAGGCTTGAACACGACTCCTTATGAGATACTTATCAGCAACAAGCCCAACTTCAAGTACTTCTCAGTGTTCGGTTGTAAGTGTTTCATTCTCAAAAAGGGTGTTCGTTTGTCTAAATTCGAACCTAGAGCTCAAGAGGGCATATTTGTTGGTTATGCTACAAACTCTCATGCTTACCGTGTCCTCAACAAGTCCACCAAACTCATTGAGGAGACGTGTAACGTGGAGTTTGATAAAAATAACGGCTTCCAAGTGGAGCAAAGTGGTCTTTGTGATGTAGGTGATGAAATTCCTCCCCAAGCCATAAGAACAATGGGGATTGGTCAAATACTCCCCATTGAGGAACCCCTTGTGGCCGAAGGAGAAGGACAATGCTCTACTCAAGTGGATCCATCACCTACGCTAGAACCACATGCTTCCGAAGAACAAAGTGAAGGCCCTCAACCAATGAACAAGATCAAGGGCAAGATCAACTCCATGGAGATGGTGATGCACCAAATGATGCCCAAGATCAAGTTCATGCCTCCGAGCTTGCTCAAGATCAAGAGCAAGATCAAGGTCAGGAGCAAGCTCAAGATCAAGAGCAAACTCATGACGGTGCTAAAGATGTGCAAGATGATCCTCAAATGCCCATCGAGGAACTTTTGGAGAGTTGTTCCGCTAAGGTGGCTTCCAAGATCGAGCGTCAAAAACATGTCATGGACAATATTCTTGGAATCTTGAGAAAAGGGGTAACTACTCGCAAACAATTGTCAAACTTTTGTGAGCATCACACGTTTGTTTTGAGTGTTGAACCCCAAAAGGTACATAAGACGCTTGATGATGAGGATTGGCTTGAAGCAATGCACGATGAACTCAATAACTTCGAGCGCAATCAAGTTTGGGAAATAGTGCCAAGGCCAACGGAGGAACATAATGTCATTGGAACCAAATGGATCTTCAAGAACAAGCAAGATGCAAATGGTGTGGTTGTTCGAAACAAGGCAAGATTGGTGGCACAAGGCTAATCCCAAGTCGAGGGTATCGACTACGGTGAAACCTTTGCCCCCGTTGCTCATCTTGAATCTATTCTCATGTTGCATGATCATGCATCTCATCATGACTTTAAATTGCAACAAATGTGTCAGTGTTCTGGGAACTGGGGTACCCAGACTTGCCTGCCTTCTGCCCACGGCGTGGCTCCATCAATGGCCTGGTACGGCCCATCTTCAGCATCAACAACACAAGACCCTCGCGAGGCAGACAATGCCAGGACCTCCAGAAGGAGTGGCCTCCCCAGGCTGGCTCCTAAGGAGCGGAGGTTTCCATGTGAGCCCTCACCTCGTGAGGTTCGGATGACGCAAGCCATGATGACCAAGCCAGGCGAGCGCCAACGGGCGCAGAACATCATGTTTCCTATTTGGTGCTAAAGAGGCAAGCGCAGGTGCGGGTCCCGAGGAATCAGCCAAAGGTTTCCATTTACATGCAACAAGACCAAGACCGCTAGGACAGAGGTCATCGCCAAGCGCACCACAATGTCACGACCAGAAGCTTTGAAGGTGAAGACCACCTTTTGTCGGGATAAGATGTACTAGTTGTGTCCCTTCGAATTTGGCCGTTTTGGGACCCCTTCCCGCCTTCATTTTTGGGGAAGAGGACCAAGGCCACTGTAAGTATAGCCTAGCCACCACCATAGAGAGAGGGCATTCAGACCATCTACACCCTCACCAACTCACACAAACACAAGAACACACCTCCAGAGGCTGTTCTCCCTTTATACCAGTTCATACGCAGCCCACCTCGAGGCTAATCCACCACAAAGCAGGAGTAGGGTATTACACTGCGAGGTGGCCCAAACCTGGGTAAACTGCATTGTGACATTCTTCTTCAGTTCATCGAGCTAGGCCGTGAGATCGACGAGTTTGCAGACTAGGAGGTTGAGTTCTTCGCACGCACCCCAGAGTTCGAATATACCTTGGGTCTGTGGGGCTCCGAATCCGACATTTGGAGCGCCATGTAGGGGTGTGTCGGAGCCTCTCTTCCGCCGGTCGATCAACCATCGTTTTGCCATCCTCATGGCCGACGCTCGTCGGGTTCGTGCTGAGAGCCAGGCTACCCTCACCGCCCGCATCACCCAGACAGCGCCTGCGGGTGATGGTGCTCCCCGTCGTTCCCCTTCGCCTGTAGCCAACACTGCCACCGGCCCCACGGCCCACGAGCAGCAAGCTTCACCGCTGCAGCCTTCTGTGCGGCGTGATGGGCGCATCGTAACCCCGTCCTTGACTCCGGCGGCTGCTTCGTCCTCCGACGCTTGCCGCGGGCCGGCGAACACGCATGCCGCACTGCTCATGGCACACGAGCTCCTACGCTACTGCCCGACCGATGACCTCTATGAGGAATGGTTGTACCACATCACCGAGCTCGTCAGCGCCGCTGGAGAGGCCCCTGCACCGTCCTGCTCACTGCCTACCCCGCCGCCTCTTGTGGGTGACGTGGCCTACGGTGCGCCTCCTCCACCTCCCAGGCAAGATGTTGTCCTCAAGCTAAGGCGTGAGGCTCCACTGCGCGACCCTCTATGCAGGACGCCGGCGCGCGACGAGGAAAGCTGCCAGGTGGTGCAGCGGCCGCAAGGAGAGGCGCATGCGCTCCCAGCACTGCCACGTCAAGACCGCGTGCCGCCCAAGGCGATGGTGCACGAGCGCCAAGATCAGGCTCCACCTCCACGGCGGGCTCCGGTGAGTGCGGCAGGCTGCCGCATGTTCACCCTGGAGATGTGCCACATCGTCTGGCCAGGGAAGTTCAAGCCAGACCTGCCTCCATGCTACGACGACACCCCCGACCCTGTCGAGTTCCTTCAGCTCTATGAGCTGAGCATCGAGGCGGCCAATGACGATGAAAAAGTCATGGCGAACTAGTTCCCCATGGCCCTAAAGGATGGCGTACACTTGTGGCTCCTGACCTCCCTGCGGGATCGATATCCTCTTGGGATGAAATGCAAGAGCGCTTCATTGCCAAGTTCCAGGGCACTCGCGACTGTGCACCAGCCGCGGGCGACCTGCGGTGCATCAAGCATAAGCCAGGAGAGACTTTGCACAAATATATCCAGTGCTTTACCAATGTTCGCCTCAAGATCCCCAAGCTGTCAGATGAGGCCATCATTTTGGCGTTCACTGATGGCATCCGGGACGTAAAGATGAAGGAAGAAATCGTCATACACGAGGACCTGTGCTCAGCCCTAGAGATGTTCAACATGGCAACCAGGAGCGCAAGGGCCGAGGAAGGTTGCCTCTCCCTTCTGGAGCTCCCGGAGGCTGACCCAGAAGATAAGAAGGCCAAGACCAAGGACGTGAAGCGCAAGGGTCCAGCTGTGCTCGCGTCCAAACCTGAGATGAAGCGCGGTTACGACCACCCAGAGTCACCCATTGGTTGTCGCCCGTTCTGTGTCTTCCACAATGTGCACAGCCACAACACCAATGATTGCCAAGAGCTCAGGGCCATCCGTGATGGGCACCTCGGTCGTCGCCTCAAACGCGATGACCGAGGCTATGACCGTGGAGGAGGCCGAGACGGAGGACGCTGGGACAATCGTGACCCCCGCCAGGACTGGCACGATTAGCCTCATGAGGATCGCTGGTAGGGCCTGCCTCGCGAGGGCCCCTAGAGGGATGAGTGAGGGAGTCCTGGACTAAGGGGTCCTCAGACAGCCAGACTATATACTTTGGTCAGACTGCTGGACTATGAAGATACAAGATAGAAGACTTTGTCTCGTGTCCGGATGGGACTCTCCTTTGCGTGGAAGGCAAGCTTGGCGATTCGGATATGTAGATACCTTTCTATATAACTGACTTTGTACAACCCTAGTTCCCCCGGTGTCTATATAAACTGGAGGGTTTAGACTTCTAGGGTTTAGCCACAACAATCATGACCTCATAGGCTAGACTTTTAGGGTTTTAGACATTACGATCTCATAGTAGATCAACTCTTGTAATACTCATATTCATCAAGATCAATCAAGCAGGAAGTAGGGTATTACCTCCATAGAGAGGGCCCGAACCTGGGTAAACATTGTGTCCCCGCCTCCTGTTACAATTAGCCTTAGACGCACAGTTCGGGACCCCCTACCCGAGATCCGCCGGTTTTGACACCGACATTGGTGCTTTCATTGAGAGTTCTGTTGCATCGTCACCAGAAGGCTTGATGGCTCCATCAATCGTCTACAACAACGCAGTCCAGGGGGGATCTTCCTCCACTGACAGATCTTTGTATTCGACGGTTTTGCACCGCGGGCCAATTCACTTGGCCATCTAGAGCAGATCGTTAGCTACGCCCCTGGCCATCAGGTCAGATTCGGAAGCCTGAATTTTGTGGCCGATATCCGTGGAGATTTGATCTTCGACGGGTTCGAGCCCATGACGGCAGTCCACGGCCACCATGATGAAAGTGACCTAGATTTGTCATCGGGCCACATGAAGGAGATAGCGCATGTGACCGCCCTGGCCCTAGAGCCGTAGCGGACTGCGTCGTCCAGAGATGGGAAGCTTAACCCCGCCACAGAAGCCGCAGACTCAGCGACGCTCGAGCCGCACATAGACCCAACATTGAGTTGGGCCCGTGTCACCGGAACCTCGGACTCACCTCCGGCCATAGGTTCCGGACCACATGCATCCACATCCATCGAACCTGATCAGGCACCCATCTTGGAGTTCAGCTCCGCGGATGTCTTCCAGCACTCTCCTTTGGGTGATGTGCTAAACTCATTAAAATCCCTCTCCTTGTCGAGAGATTCTCAGCCGAACTATGTCCGGCTCGAGTGGGAAGTGGACGACAAAGAACTTTGTGTCCCACCCACCACCCACTTGATAGCCATTGTCGATGACTTAACCGACATCCTTGATTTCGACTCTGAAGACATCGACGCTATGGACGACGATACCGGAGAAGAACATGAGCCACCGCCTATAGGGAGGTGGATAACCACCTCCTCATACGATATATACATGCTGGACACACCCAAGGAGAAGGAGGCCAACAACGATAATGCCCGTCGATGAACCTCCCAAGCATCGGCGCCATAAGCGCCGACCTCGATCCGGCAAAAACAAAAACAGCAACATTGTCACAAACGATGATGATAACCCGGACCAAGCCGAGGACCCCATAGAACCAGCATTGGAGCAGGACGTGCGAGAGGACAGCGAACATAGTCCGAGGATGTTGTCTGACCATAGCGATGCCGAAGATAGCAACTATCAACCTGTCTCCGAAGAGGAGACCAGCTTGGGCGATGACGAATTCGTCATCCCAAAAGAACCATTAGAACAAGAACGCCTCCATCAAAGGCTTATCGCCACTGCAAGGAGCTTGAAGAAGTAGAAGCAGTGGCTTAAAGCCGCACAGGATACACTCAACGACTGATGGAACAAAGTGCTAGACGCCAAGGAAAAATATGGCGGTAATTGCCAAACAAAGAGCTATCCTAAATGTAAGCTACTGCCCGAATTCGACGACGAGGCTATTGCGTCCATACCGCCAAAAACAATACGGCCAACAGGTCGGACCGAGCACCTTGCGGTCGAGACAGAGCGGCTAGCAACGTCGTACACAAGCTCGCACCCCCTCCCCTTAAAGGAAGGAAGGTTGCGGCCCAGGACTAAAAACACGATCTATGTGAGGACCTGGACAAAAAGGCTAGCAAAACCAGGTCCATCTATGGATCTAGGGAACGTGCTCCTACACAGGACCATGATTATCAAATCGCATACACCGGTCATTTACCAGCTCGGAACCAATACCGAACACTACAACCGTCGAACCCAATCCACGGCACATCCAGATACAGGGGTGCCGCACACCCCCTGTGCTTCACCAATGAGGTGCTGGAACACGATTTTCCAGAAGGATTCAAACCCGCAAACATTGAGGCATATAATGGAACAACAGAACCCATAGTTTGGATTGAAGACTTTATTCTCCACATCCACATGGCTCACGGAGATGATCTCCACGTCATCAAATATTTACCCCTCAAGCTAAAAGGACCAACTCGGCACTGGCTAAAAAGACTCCCAGAAAATTCCATCGGAAGCTGGGAAGAACTTGAGGACGCTTTTCGGGCCAATTTCCAAGGGACCTATGTCCGGCCCCCGGATGCAGACGATCTAAGTCACATAATTCAATAACCCGGAGAATCAGCCCGCAAGCTCTGGAACCGAATTCTCACTAAGAAGAACAAAATCTTCGACTGTCCGGACGCCGAAGCCCTAGTGGACTTCAAACACAGTGTTCAGGACGAATGGCTAGCCAGGCACCTCGGCTAGGATAAGCCAAGAACAATGGCAGCCCTAACTACATTAATGACCTGCTTTTGCGCGGGCGAGGACAGCTGGTTCGCCCGTAGCAGCACCAGTGACCCCAGCACATCTAAAGTCAGGGATGGTAATGGAAAACCACGGCGCAACAAAAACAAACATTGTAATGATGAGGAAAGCCCAGACAATACAGTGGTAAACGCCGGATTCCGGGTCTCCAGACCCAGTCAATGGAAGAAGCCATTTAAAGGCAACAAAGACAGTCCATCTAACCTGGATAAAATTCTAGACAGGCCCTGCCAGATCCACGACACTCCTGACAAACCAGCTAACCACACCAACAAAGAATGTTGGGTCTTCAAGCAGGCCGGCAAACTCAATGCCGAACACAAAAGGAAGGGACCTCAAAGTGACGACGAGGACGAACCTTGCTAGCCAAACACGAGGGGACAGAAGAAATTTCCACCGGAGATCAAAATAGTGAACATGATCTATGTCACTCATATCCCAAAGAGGGAGCACAAACACACACTTCAAGACATCTATGCCGTCGAGCCAGCGCCCCCAAATTCAACCCATGGCCGGCCTATCTGATCACCTTTGATCGCAGGGATCATCCGACTAGTATCCGTCACGGGGGTTCAGCTGCCTTAGCGCTCGACCCAATAATCGATGGATACCACCTCACCCTAGTCCTTATCGATGGCGGCAGTAGTCTCAATCTGATATATCAGGACACTGTCCGTAAGATGGGGATAGACCCATCAAGAATCAAGCCAAGCAGCACTACCTTTAAAGGAGTTATACCGGGCGTAGAAGCCCGCTGCACGGGCTCTCTAACTTTGGATGTTGCATTCGGCTCCCCTGACAACTTTCGAAGCGAAGAACTAATCTTTGACATTGCTCCATTCTGAAGTGGCTATCATGCACTACTAGGAAGAACGGCCTTCGCCCATTTTAATGCAGTCCTGCATTATGCTTATCTAAAACTCAAAATTCTCGGACCATGTGGCGTCATCACGGTCAGCGGAAATACGAAGCGCTCTCTTCGTACAGAAGAATATACGGCGTCTCTAGCAGTCGAAGCGCGAAACGGCCTATTCAAGCCGATGAGCTCATTGGTCGTCAAGACCACGAACACAGCTAAACGTGTTCGGCACACACCAAAGTGTGGCAGCTCAGATAAACCAGAGCTCGATTATTAGCTACGCCCCCACCGACCGCCCCATAAGGAGATAGCACATGTGCCATGTATACATAAATATACACTCAAAATACCTTGGGTGGCGCCGGGGGCACACTGCACACAGAATTCCATAGTTTGACTCAACCCTATTCGGACTCCACAAGTTATATTTCACGGTTCATTAAAACGAACTAGCTTTACTCACGGCCACACCAGCTTCTTTCCACCTGGTTTCTTTCCCTTTTTACAGATGGCCATCATACTATACCCTTCAAGGACACTTCACAACGGAGAAAAAGGCGCAGACGTGCAGCAGGGCCCCACATTAAGATTTCTTTTTTTCGATTAATACCCTGTGTAAACCTTTTTTGTCTCTCTTTGTTTTACACTTTCCTGGCATGTAAAATGTCCAAGAAAGATTTTGGCATTATCTGTAAATATACGACTCGCCATACTAAAGTGAATGTTATATAAGCAGCTTGATTCATACTGGGCTCGGAGTGTCATTCTCTTACCACCTGCGTTATTTCCCACATCAGATTGCCATATGTGCCTTGATAATAGGGTCCATTACCAGGGGCTGTATTCAGCCCGGTATATGTTGAAAAGTCCGAATACCTTAGGGAGTGTTCAGCGTCGCAAGTTTGGCCCTATATGCATCAGCTCCGAATCATGTCTTTGGTTAATAGTTGGGTTGCCCGGCTCCTGTGCTTGCTACCTTACATTCCGCTCTATCGGCTAAGGTAGTAAAGGGAGAACTACTGCGATTGTGTCCCGGTTCACCCAGATGAGCACCTCAGTAGAGAAAGCCCAAAACTGACTGTCATGATGAGGCGAGAGCTGGTCAACCACTCGATGACTCAACGGAATCTTCGTGATTCCTCCGCATTAATGAAGGACTGACTTTCCGGTCACGTATGTAAACGCACCTTACTGGGATAACCGCAAACACACCAGTGGCTATATTGTAGACCCACAGTCAAACTCCTATGGCTAAGTGAAAGTGTTAAAGCCCTATAGTTCGATTGCCTGGTTTGCCGCACTAACACCTCCTTAACGGACCAAGACGTTGGGTCAAGTGTGATCAAGTGCTTTTCCGAACACCCCGCGTTATACGCAAGGGGGTTGAAGCCGACGACTGCAAACTTTCAGATTGTATATATATATATATATATATATATATATATATATATATATATATATATATATATATATAAGACGGCCGCAAAGGAGGCACTAAAACTTTTCGGGCAAAAAGTATAAAAATATGGCCTTATAACATACCATAATATTGTTTTTACAATTTCAGTACACCTCACTCGAACATAATATTTTTCGAGCATTGACCCTCTATTAAGCGGGCACCATCTAGGACATCTTCAAAGTAGTGTTCTGGCATGTTAAGGTCCTTGCCTTCGGGTGGACTCTGCGCTGCAATATCGGTGGCCGTCATCTTCGCCCAGTATATCTTGACACGGGCAAGGGCCATTCGTGCACCTTCTATGCATGTTGACCGCTTCACAGCGTCGATATGTGGCACCGCATTAACAAGTTGCTGCACCAAACCGAAATAACTATTCAAAATGGGTTCAGTCGTCCATAGCTGGGCTATGACGTCCTTCATGGCAGTACCAGACATCCGTTGGAGCTCATCCCACTGGGCCATCTATTTCTTCAACAGTGGACGCTTTGGCGTGTCAAATTGCGACCAGAATAACTTTTTCGTCGCATATCCTTCTTGCGTGTGAAAAAACTGATTCGCATCGGCAGCACTCTTCGGCAGATCCAAAAATGTGTCTGGAGAACTCCACAGTTAATTAAGCGGGGCATACTTCGGATCGCCAAACTTAGTTTGCAATAAAAAGGGCTTGCTAGCCGCTATCTCCCCAGCCTATTGGATCTCCTCCCGTGCTGCTCTAGACTCAGATCGAGCTTCTTTTGCCTCTTGTAAGGACTTGTCAAGATCGTCCGCTTTGGCTTTGTTGTCTTTCTCAAGAACATGGTATCGGCTAGTGGCATCCTTCAACTCAAGTGCCATAGTGGATATTTTCTCCTCGCACTGACGCCGAGCAGTCTGCTCGGCCCTTAACTCAGCGGCTACCTTTTCGGCGGCCGCATTGCTCATCCTGGATTGCTCCTTGGCCCGAGCAAGTTCAGCCTGAAGGGTCTCAACCGCGGCGACACTATCTGCAGTTTTGCATATATAAAATCCTCAATATCACGCTCATTTCATAACATTAGCATGTATTGAGTGCCCCCGTAGACATACCTTGAGCCTCGTCGAGTCGCCTATTAATAAGCATGATGTCATCATCCGCTACATCAACTTTCTGCTCCGGATGTGCTACCTCTGTAGCTTGGGCAGTTGCCATGGATGTAACATCTTGTGTTTCAAATTAGTCAAATCATTTCCTGAGCATAAATTTTTGATTCTCTGATTGCCTCCCTTTGGATGACAACCAGAGTCTCAGGGGCTACTATCTATACACAGGTGCAATTTGCATTTACAATATAATTGAAATTACACTACGTACCTCGAAGCCTCTTAGCAGGTTAGAAAAGGCTTCATTCAATCCACTTTTCACGGACCGAACTCTTTCAAACATCATACTCATCAAGGTACGATGTTCCTCTGAGATGGAGGCACGTTGCAATACGTCCGTCAATGTATCCGGCGTCTCCGGATCCAGAACACGCAGCGTCATCCCTCGGACATTCAATAGTCCGGGACTTTTGTTGTTCCCTGTAGGGGCCGCACACCCCGGACCATGGGCGGCCGAAGTATTGCCTTCGGCCCCGGTCCTCACTGCCCCTCGCGCCACTCACAGATTGGGAAGGATACTCCAGGATGACACCTTGACATCGTCTGTCTTATCAGGCGGGGAAACCTGTGGAGGTGTCTCGCTCTCCATCATCTCCGGAAGTAGATCCCCCGAAGAGGAGGACTGTTGAGGAGGGTTGCGTGCCGGACTGCAAACATGTGTTTAAAATATTACCCCAACAATCAAGAAAGAACTGGATGTGTTTAGAACACCCTGGTTCATTTACGATTCGGCTGAAGGCCTATCTTTACGAGGTGACTGCGTGTGAGTAGCATCCCCTGACTGGGATACCTTCCCCCGCTTAGAAGCTTCTCGGTTCGAGTCTTCGGACGTGGCCCTTTTCTTCCCATGAGGAGAAGGGATATCAGTTCGCCCTTCCCTTCCATATTTGGAAGTGGAAGTTCCAATCTCCCTGGACAAATTGCCTGGTGTGCCCCTAGAATGGGGCCCGCCTTGGGCCTCTTCGTCCTCCTCTTTATCTTCCCCCCGCCGGCACTTGATATGGCGCTGAAGCCAACATCCTTGTTAATACTGGATCGGCAGAGTCTTCGGGAAGAGGAGCCAAACACCTGATTCTCTCTGCCTTCTTTAACCAGCCCTGACCGAGAAGTGTTTTATCAGCACCTTGTTATAAGGAATTTGGCAAACTTTGTTCGGAGGTTGAGTGCTTACCGGCGAATCTGGATGATTGCAGTCGAGACCAATGTCTTCTGTAGTATCCAGCCACTGTTTTCATGCGCCAAAGAACAATTTCCACATCTCTTTGAGCATCTTGCCAGATAAGTGCTGGAGGGTCTGTGGGCCTTCCGGATTGAATTCCCACATGCGGAGAGGGTGTCGCTGACAGGGTAGGATCCGGCGGATTAGCATTACTTGGATCACATCATGAGACTGGTGTCCTTCTCAATAAGGCCCCGAATACGACTTTGCAGCGTCCGCACTTCATCAACAGATCCCTAGTCCAGACCCTTGTTAATCCACGATGCGAGCTGTGGTGGAGGGCCAGAGCAAAACACAGGTGTAGCTGCCCACTTCTTACCACGGGGTTCAGTGATATAAAACCACTCCCATTGCCATAGGTCGGAAGATTCTGTGAAGGAGCCCTTTGGCCAAGGAGAATTGATAAGCTTGTTTATTGAAGCACCTCCGCACTCCGCTTGCTTCCCACCAATTATCTTCGGTTTCACATTAAAGGTTTTGAGCCATAAGCCGAAGTGTGGGGAAATACGGAGGAAGGCCTCGCACGTGATGATGAATGCCGCGATATGAAGGAAAGAGTCCAGAGCTAGGTCATGGAAATCTAGCCCATAATAATATATTAGCCCTTAGACGAAGGGATGAAGAGAAAAACCTAGCCCTCAGAGGAAGTGATAGATGAACACAACCCTCTCATTGGATCTGGGTGTAGGAATAACCTTCCCTTGAGCAGGAAGCCTGTGGAGGATTTCCGCAGTCAAGTATCTTGCCTCCCTACGCTTCGTAATATCCTCCTCTGTTATAGAAGAGGCCGTCCACCGGCCTTGAAGGCTGGATCCAGACATGGCCGGAGGCTCGGAGCGACTGGATTAAAACCTTTGTGTGTTGGAACTTGAGGAGGGAGGAGGAGAAGATTAGCGTGAGAAGAAAAGGACAGGTCCTGGCCTCTTTATATAGGTGACGAATATCAAATGTCCCCTACGTGGCCTTAAAATATGCCTATTCCCAAGGAATCATACCAATGGAATGGTTGGGTTACCCACGCTTGTGTTGATGAGAATCCCATGATAAGGGGACACGATCTCTGCTTCGACAAGACGTGCCAATAAAACCGCCTCGCGAAACATGGAGTAGGAGGCTGAAAAACGATTCAGAATAATGGCCGGGTGATGACGTAATGTCATGCAACACAAATTGTCAGCGGATTGGATTCGCGAAATATTATACTCTCTACGGTTGTGTGTGGTACTTGTTTTGCAGAGCCGGACACGTTTTGTATGTTCGGAAGGCTATGTTGGAGTATTCGGAGAAGGAAACCGCCTTGCAATGCCGAAGACAATCTGCACGCCGGACTCATTATCATTGAAGCCTAGTTCAGGGGCTAGTAAGGGAGTCCTAGACTAAGGGGTCCTCGGACAGCCAGACTATATACTTTGGCCGGACTATTGGACCATGAAGATACAAGATAGAAGACTTCGTCTCCTGTCCGGATGGGACTCTCCTTTGCGTGGAAGGCAAGCTCGGAAATTTGGATATGTAGATTCCTTTCTTTGTAACCGACTTTGTACAACCCTAGTTCCCTAAGTGTCTATATAAACTGGAGGGTTTAGACTTCTAGGGTTTAGCCACAACAATCATAACCTCATAGGCTAGAGTTTTAGGGTTTTAGCCATTACAATCTCATGGTAGATCAACTCTTGTAATACTCATATTCATCAAGATCAATGAAGCAGGAAGTAGGGTATTACCTCCACAGAAAGGGCCCGAACCTGGGTAAACATTGTGTCCCCCGCCTCCTATTACCATTAGTCTTAAACACACAGTTCGGGACCCCTTACCCGAGATCCGCCGGTTTTGACACCGACAATCAGCCTCATCAGGACCATCATCAGGGCAATGTTGGCCTTCCTCCGCTGCCACCGCCACCAAGAAGGAATGATGACCATCACCAAGATGAAGGGGCTGGGGGATTTCAAGAGCCTCATGCCATCGCTTGCATCCGAGGCGGCACTCAGGCCCCTACCTTCCATTGCAACTTCAAGCAGTTCGCTCGCAAGGTGAACGCGTCCCTTCCCAAGCTCGAGGCGACGCGCCCACTTAGGTGGTCCAAGTACGCCATCACCTTCGACTCTACTGACCAACTCAAGTGTGCAGCCACTGCCAGCGCGCTCCCGATGCTCAACTCGCCCACCATCAGCAACGTCCTCATCAGCAAGACACTCATCAATGGCGGCGTGGGACTCAATGTCCTCTCCGTCGAGACGTTTGACAGGCTCGAGGTGCCATACTACCAGCTCCTGCCTACCAAGCCTTTCTCAGGAGCGACCGACGGCTCCACCTCCCTGATAGGGCAGATCCGCCTCCCTGTCACCTTCGGCAAGTGCGAAAACTACCGCACTGAGCTCATCGACTTTGACATCGTCCATATTCGCCTCCCGTACAACGCCATCCTTGGGTATCCTGCCCTGGCCAAGTTCATGACTGCGACTCATCATGGCTACAATGTCATCAAGATGCCAGGGAGCGGAGGCATCATCACGGTCGGCTGCAACGAAAAGGATGCGGTGTGCTCACTCAAGCGCGCCTACCAGGCTGTGGCGGTCGAGAACCTGGATGACGAGGGTGCCGTCTATCCTCCTGAGGTCATCCCCAAAAAGAAGAATCAGTTGCGCTGTCAAGAATCTCAGGAGGACGAGGCATCCGATGGTCGTGCTTTGGGATCCGCTCCTGCTGACGGGGCGCCTTCCCCTCTCGCATAGGAAGGCGTGCCCGATGCCCGTCTGGAGGGCCTCAGACCTGGCTGGCGTCATGAGGGAGGCGTTCGGGCACTATGTGGAGGTGTGCTTCAACACGTGTTTCTGCGAGGAGAGTGCAGGGCACGAGGCGTCGGGCGCTCAGGAGTTCATCACCAAGGCAATCAATGAGCTTCAGGAGGCACGAGCCATGCGCGGCGAGCGCCGCCCCGCATCGCTCAGTGCAGCAGCTGCCCCTCACGAGGGCAGTGAGCTGCGCGTCTGCATCAACATCCCAGGGCTCAAGAGAGTCGCGTCTCAGGAGCTCTTCTGGCCGTCCCATGTTGGCCGGTGCGAGGGCCCCCCTCACAGCTACGTTCGCATGCCTTTCGGTCTGCTGAACAGAGCTGCCATGCACCAGCGCCACATGCGGGGTGTCATGGAGGCTCACGAGGCCAGGCTATCGGCGATCCTCTCGGAGGAGGTGCTGGATCCTCATGAGCCTCTCGAGCCTCTGGAGCCTCACGAGGCTCGGGACCTGGACGATTCTTGATGAGCGACTTCTGCAGCACGCGTCTTTAGCTACTCCAACACCTCTTCAGCAATGGTGCCAGGTGACACTTTTTGGTTTGTTCAGTTGGGAGCGCCCCTCAGACTGCATTATCCCCAAGCCGTGTGGGTTTGTCCCTACGACATGTATAGTTTTTTCGCATATATCAGAACTGACCTTACTCTTTCATGAATTGCCTTATGATTATCACCTATCTGTCCGGTGCTTCATCGCCATGAATGTCGTACCCCCTTGCAAACCCACCCACAACCACCTCATGATTAAGGACTGGCATGACATTTGTGCTCGAGTCCGTCCCTACAGCATCGCTAAACCCAAGTGGCTGAGCTCTGGCTCACGGGCCAGCTCCCGTGCATGTCACCTCCCATGGTCCTTGGTGCCTTATTCTCGTATGAGCTAATCGAGAGCGGATAAGTTAGGGCGCGCGACCCGGTGCCTCACCATCGCAGGAGCGCACCAGTTGTCTTTCTTGAGGGCCTTTGCATGAGAAGACTGGGCACGGCTTCTGTGCTCGGGTTCGTCCCTGCAGCGTCGACAAAACCAATGGTTGAGCTCTGTTTGGCGGGCCGGCCCCATTCACGTCACCTCCTGGGGTCGTTGGTGTTTGGCTTTCTCATGCGATATCCTCAGGAGATTCACTCGGCGCAGGCTACCAAACCATCTCGCAGGACCCTCACAAATGTTCCAAACCAAATTCAGGCGCAACCCGCCTTGAGGCAGGGCATCGTGAGTCCTGCGCTGGCTCACGAGTGCCCATACACACCTCCTCTAGTCCCGCCGTGCAAGCCACGTGCTAGGACGGGGTTGTACATGCCCCGGAGTCTCCCCTCAGAGGGAGCTCCCACCCACGCACCAGTGGAAGCCCCATGCTCTGTGCAGGCGGATGATACGGTCGAGGAGCGGCTATGCCTATGCAAGAGCGGAAGCACCATTCTTTGCATTGGTGAATAAACAACTGAGGGCAACCTAGTGGCTGCAGTAACCTCAGGAGAGCTACCAGGCTTGCAGCTTATCCTCACCATGCTACTTTCCCTCGGGAAGGTCGCGCGAGGGGGCTGGGCATGGGGGCTATGCTCAGGTCATGCCTGGCCTACACCACCTCACCAGGTCCCTTGGACTTGATCTTCTTGCGACCCTCCCGAGCGAAAGCCCGCGAGGAAAGGTATGGAAAGCTGTTCGTACGTCAAGGGGGACCCCTGAGGATCGCGACTCAGGGGCCTCACTGGTCACATAGTCCCTCATCCCTTGGTCTCATCCGGGTGATCCAGACAACCCAACGGCGGCTGAGTTATGCATGGGGTCGGGCCCTGCTGATGCATAATGCTAAAACCTACACTCACATCTCCTTCCTGAGGGCTGTTCGTACGTCGAGGGGGGACCTAAGCATCGTGACTCAGGGGCCTCATTGGTCACGTAGCTCCTCACCCCTTGGTCTCGTCCTGGTGATCCGGACGCCCCAACGGCGGATGAGATATGCGCGGGGCCGGGCCCTGCCGACGCAGAACACTAAGCAAACGGAAAGGAAAACACGAAAATCTATCAAATTATTAGAAAACATATTGTCTCTTGAAGCTTAGGGCAGAAGTTCTCACGCCTCCATGAGGCACGGCAAATGTTTCAGGGTTAAAGCAGGGAAGCACCACCTTCGAATCTCTTCTTCAGCCTTGGACACCGCCCTCGCTCGCCTGGGGAGGCTCGTCATCAACAACGTCACCGCCATCCTTTCCACCAGCCATGGTCGCGGGGTCGATGCAGAGGAACTTCTACAACAGGGCCTCCACCTGCTTCCCCACGGCCTCGGCGGCAACGTCGTGGAGCTCAGGGGCTATAGGTTCGAGCAAAACGCCAAAGTCGAAGCTGGGGTCCCAAAGGTGGAGGTGGTTGAAGATGCGCGTCATGGCCGAGGTGAAAAGCGCGTGAGCCTCTCCCTCTACCATGGGGCCCACTCCGATGACGATGCCCTCGAGCGACACAGCAAGCTTAGGAAGCAGCTCGGCGGGGCCTTCCTCCGGAGTCGCCAGCGGCTTCTCGTACCCCTCCCCATAAAGGGCCTACAACGCCACGCGGGACTTCGACTCGACAGAGATGAAGGCGTCGCACCCTGCAGCGGACGCCTCCTCAGTGGCGGCGAGGGACTTCTCCCTGGCGTCAAGCCGGGCCTTCTCCTCCGAGACAAGCTTGGTGTGGGATGCCTGGGCCGCCTCCGCCGCCTCCTTCAGCTTCACCAGGTGGCTTCGCTCTGTAGCCTGCTCCTGAGCCGCCTGCTCCAGCTCGGCGTCGCGGTCGGTGAGTGCAGTCTCCTAGGCCTTTAGCTCCTCTTCCTGCTCCTCAAGCCAATGGGTGCGGGTGACCTGCTTGTCACGGAGGGTCTTCAGCTTGGCCTCCAGCATGCGCCAGCACTCCTTGGCGGACGTTGCGTCGGCCACCGCTGCGTCACGAGCTACAGCTGCCTCGCTGGCCTCCTTCTTGGCTTCTACGACAGCAACCTCGGCCTGGCCCCAGGCTGCCCTGAAGGACGAGTCAGCCTGGAGCCACCTCGAGACCAGCCCCAGGCGCCCCATCGCTATGCGTCGGTCGGCGCCCTGAAGATCAGTCCGAAGCTAGTCCAGCACGGTGAAGGCCTCCTCTAGAGCGCCGGGCATGGCAGAGGAGCCATGGTCCACCAGCGTGACGGCTTGGGAAGGAGGTGGCACCGGCGCCTGGGGTGGCGAAGCAACAACATCAAGGATGGCAGGGGGGATTCGGAGCCCTCCGACCCCGAGCGGGTGCGCTGGAGATGGGCGCATCCAGAGTCGGCTTGGCCACAAAGACGTATGACGGTGTCCTAGACTAGGTGGTACCCACCATGTCGTCTCCCGACCAGCTAGATCGGGCCGAGGACCCCCATGGCGGTTCACTCGTGGGCCACTTCGGGCAGCCAATATCGCATACAAGGGAGATCCCACAAGACTTGGTGCCCCAGATGAGGACTATCCAAAACCCTAGGCGTCCGGTGTGTTATATAAACCGAGGTCAGGCTAGTCAATAAAGAATCGGATATTCATTAGAAAAATCTCGTGGTAGATACATGTACTTTGTACTACACCCATATCAATACAATCAAAAGAAGGTTGTAGGGATTATCTCTTCGAGAGAGCCCGAACCTAGCTAAAACCCTGTGTCCATGTTACCATCGCTCCAAGACGCCTAGCTTAGGACCCCTACTACAAGATATGCCGGATATAGAACCGACATTGGTGCTTTCATTGAGAGCCTGCTGGCAGTCGCCACAGTGCGATGGGAATTCATATCATTTCCGGCGCGATCTACGCGCCAGAATCGAGCTTTATTATCGATGTCTGCATCTTCATCGCCGGCTCGATTAGTCACGTTGGCTCGACCGAGGACTACGCTCCGTCTCAGATCATTATGTTTGGACGAGGGCCTTGATTATCAACTTCGATCTCTATCAAGATCATGGAGGAATCATCGATGGAGCTCGGGGGCTCTACGTCAATATTACCCTCGGGTGACCATGCTGTTCTTATGCACAGCAAACCTGTATCCGCCGCCACCGCCTCCTCAAGCATCGCTTTGATGAATGCTACGGCAGAAATGTGCGGAATTGAGTGTACAACAATCCTATAAAATTTTGTCGTGTTCCGATGGAGGCCTATCGAGTCTGGACGGGAATCTGGATGAGTTTAGGGCATGGTATCCAGAACCTAGCTCGGAGGTTATTTGGAAGATCCAACCGCTCATCTTCTAGGGAATTTCCATATCTACCACCCTCAAAATTTCAGCTCGATCCGACCGTTCAAACTCTGGTAACCTTACGATCAGTGCATCACTTTTTGGATCTGTTTTATGCGCGAAGGCGAATCCGACCCGAGTTCACCTTTCTTCGTGAATGGGATAGTGGACAACCTTTTTGGAAGAATCTCTTTCTAGGGTATTGTGTTTTGTTTCCGAACATAGGCTCACAAATTTTGCTCCTTTTTGGAGGTAAACTTCACTGTCGCGCTAGTGTCAAACCAGCCCTTGCTCCACGTCTGCCGACCTGCGCTAGACAAATCATCACTTCATTGAGCCGAGCCCAACCTTATCGAATCATCAGCTCAGCAAGCCAAACAAGAGTTCGGCATCGCGAAAGCTAAATTATCACCAACACCATCGCCCCACGGATTGGACGGGTCAGGCGCGCCGACATCACCGCTCGGTCACTTCATCAATCCGGCATTGAACGCGTCACAAGTTATGACCAGCGTCGGCATAGCTGAGCCGTAGCTTCTTCAAACCGATGTCTGCCATGCCGAACCGCTTCAACACCTCGGCTGGCACGGCAGCGAGAACGTCACCTTACTAATCTGCTCCGTCACCTCGTCTGGACCAGGGGCTTCACCATCTCTTCATCAACCTACTTCGGAGACTTTAGCGTCACCAGCCGACCAACTTCATCACGTTAGCTGGATCGGGGGCTTTGCCTCGGCGAGCCATCCTTTGCCAGCATCGCCATGCCGTCGCTTCACGCCCATCAAGCAATGGGTGTGCGGATCGAGTCCCAATTTTGGGAGTAACCTTTCTTCAGATTACTACAACAAATAGACTAGGTGCTATTAATCCTGCTATTTTTTTCTTGCTTGGGTTTATTTTTCCCGAGGAATTATTACTCTGGTTTGTTCCATCATCTGTACACATGTCTGTCAAATGATGGCCGCATTAACGACGGTTGCGTGATGGTTCGGTCAGTTTCCTGTCCGCAGTTCGGCGAACGCCTCATCGGGGACTCGGACCGCCCTATGAATACATGCTTTGTCACGCCGGTGCCCTGCACTGACATTGGCTTTAACGCCAGGACACATCTCTTTAAAAAACTATTTTTTTGTAAATTAATTATTCGAGGGTTTTTTCTATATTTATATTATTATTTTTTGGACTGCACTATTTTACACGTAGGTAATCGACTTCGACTGCGTCACACGGTCACTTCGGCAAGCCGATGTCGTCGTCCCAATCGGCGTAAATCGGCTGGTGTGATCACCTTGTTGGTCGAATTGCCATACCGACATGTTCGGTTGCCTCGAGGAATTTGGTATCGTTGAGAGAGGTCTACCTTATTGAGTGTTCGGCACACGGGCCATATTTCTTTTATTGCTTACTTTGCATAAATTATTTATTATGCTATGATTTTTTTAATTTATTATTATTACAGTTATCTCCGGCTTGCACTATTTTCTGTGCACAGGTAAATGATTCGGGTTGGGCAGCGCTGTCCCCTTGGTGTACCGACGTACCACGTCACCTCGGCTGGACCGGGGGCTTCGCCATCACTTCATTAACCCATGCCGGGAACTTCGGCGTCATACTACCGGTCTACTCCGTCGCCTCGGACAGACTGTGGGTTCCACCTCGCCACATTGGCCATCTATGTCGCCACTTCGGAGTGCCGAGCTCCTCGCTCTGCCATCTGGAGACCGGCTTGGGGGCTGGGACCTTGTCCCGCCGTAAGCTCGGGCCGCGCATCGACACCGAGCACATTAACCAGCTAAGTCGCTTCCATGCTCAGTATTTTAACTCTTGTTCGGTTCGACCAAACATTATATTTGTGTTAAATACTTAGTTTGTCAACAAACGTTGTTTGTTAAAAACACTTCCTTTACTCAAGTTAACTGAGGGCTCTTAAATTTGTATGAGCCGTTCTATAATAATTGTTTTCTTCCTAGTCGTTTTAAAGTCTTTCTCTATCACTCCTTTTTTGAGACGAGTGTGTGGTCAATAACCGGGGAGCCTAGTTTCTCTCTCAAAGCCGCTCGAGTTTAGTTCGCTAAAATGGCCTAACAAGCAGTACTACGCCTTTGAGATAGGATGTTGCAGCCGTAGGCTGACTCGCTTGAAGTCTCGAGATCGGATGTGTCATATTAATGCACGACTGAAACACAAAAAAATTAAGACCAATTTTTGGATTGGCACCAAATGACTTGATTTAGTTCGGACGTTAAGCTTTTACATAAGTTTTTTGGCTTTTCGAGCTGATGGCATTTTTAACCTATTTGTGTGTCTCCATCATAAGTCTCACAGTACAATGCCGGACACCTTTAAATCTTTGGCAATATCAAAGAAGGGTTGCAGCTAGAACCGAACCCACCAAAATCCAAGGTATTCCATGGACTCCTGGGCAAAACATTCTCGGATACTGCTTTATATGCATCGCTTTCAAATTGTTTCTTCGATCAATAGTTGGGTTGCCTGGCTCCTGTGCTTGCCTCCTACATTCCGCTCTATTAGGTTAGGTGTGCGAAGGGAGAACCACTACGATTGTGCTTCCAGCTCGCATGGTTAAAGCGCCTCAATGGAGAAAGCTAAAAACTGTCTGTCACAATAAGCGCAAACTGGTCAGCTATCCGATGACTGTGTTAAACTATAAGATCGATAGAGGTCGCCCTGTGTTAAATGACAGGCCATTCATAACATTGGCCGAAGTGTTTATGGCTTGACCTTGGCTGTCGCCGAACACTAACCGAGGGCTAGTAACTGGCCTCCCAACTTTAAGCTCCTATGACTAAGTGAAAGTTATAAAGCCCGCATATCTGATTGCCTCGTTTCCGCTAACACAACCGCCTTCGGGCACCGAGACGTCGGCTAAGGGTTGTTTTGTTATTGTGGAATCACCCTGCATAGCATCTACAAAGGGCTGGAAGCCGACGATGGTCCACTTTCAACTGATAAACGGTCGTAACGGAGTCAAAATAAACATATCATCATCATTTGCATTCAGTTTACAAGCGTTGCCTTCCGCAATCATCGCTATAAAGCCATAAATATGCATCAAATTTCACTTCAGATTTTGGCCAAGCTGGGTTGCCTGGCTCCTGTGTTTAACCCTACATTCCTGATTGTTCGGCTAGGGGGTAAAGGGACCACCTCTGTGATTGTTACTACCAGGTCATCCGGATTAGTACCTCAGACTGGGTGAAGCCAAAAGCTAGCTATCTTAAGAATATAATTGTCCGGCATCGACGGAAGTGAAAATTTAGGTTCGCTAAAGACCACATAGTTCGGGAACTTTCCCCAAACTAAATCCTCAATATTTTTCTCCCGCATTGATCGTAGGTGAGGTTTCATGATCATAGTCGGCATGACAACCAAAGAAAGGAACCTATAGCAGGACTATTTTCTTTGGAAGATGTTTCTTACGTTAAATAGTAATATAACATTCTCTCCACATACCTTTGTTTATAAAACCGTATGGTCGGATTGCCTTGTTTGCCATAAATCTTGGCCCTTATAATGGCTTTATAAAGTAGGACAAACACTCCTCGGCTACTGGCTGAGGAGGTTGAAGCCGATGGTCGGTCAACAAAGTTTTGTATAGTGTAGATGTGAGCATTAATGATGTAGAGTACTTGGATACATAGAATCATTACACATAATTTGTGATTTTACTTTGGATATCGATCCTTAATTCGGCCACTCATGCCCACATTAAGGCTCGAGGGCTACTAGGCTTTGGACTTATCATTTACTAATATTAAGGGGCACATCGATCCCCTGATCTGGTGTTCCCACCTAACCAGTGTCTACTGCGTTGCCTATTCAATGCAGAAAATTCAAAGTGCTCAGTGTTCGGCTTGACCAAACTATGGGCAAACGCGTCTTCGGACAACAATAGGTACCATATGGGACTTATCCGGCATCAAGCTAATATATTACGGAGACTTCTCAAAACCCTCTCTCAAGGGCCCATCCACCGATCACTATCTCTTCTAATGTGCATCTCGGATTTTTGGCCGACACACACCTTGAGGGCTACTGGCTATACATCTCGGCAGAGAATACATTGCACAAATCGGAATTAAATCCATAGAGGGCATCTTCGGCATTAAGCTCGGTTGAACCCTTTTAACTTTTTTCAAGACCGAGGTATTCTACGACACCTCGGATACAGTCCAGCGCTAGAGCTCAGATGTAGCCCTGCGTTGGAGGTCGGTTGTAAAAAGACTCTTCGGATACATTCTGGCGTTGGTGCTCGGCTGCAAAAGATACCTCGAATGCAATCCGGTGTTGGAGCTTGGATGTAAGAGGACATGGCCGCACGGGAACAATTTCAAACGTGAGGTGTGGCATAAAAATAACAAGGCATTGATAAATGCCGATAACTTAAATGGGCTCCTCGGATACCCACGTATAAACTCTTCGGATTCACTTCGGCGATCCTAAGGATCGAAGATGAGAAGATTTGTTGAATCCATTTTCAAGACCGACGACTGAAGATGAAGAACAGTTCAGAAGTATTGAGGAGCATCCCCAACTTGAAGACCAGTTCAGGGGGCTACTGACAGTGTCCTGGACTAGGGAGTACTCACTACATCATCTGCCGACCAGCTGGACCGGGCCGAGGACCCCAATGGCGGTTCACTCATGGGCCACTTCAGGCAGCCCATGCCGCATAAAAGGGAGATCCCACAAGACTTGGCGCCCAAGATGAGGACTCTCCTAAACCCTAGGCCTCTGGTGTGTTATATAAACTGAGCCCATGCTAGTAATAGAGAATCTGATATTCATTAGAACAATCTCGTGGTAGATACATGTACTCTGTACTTCACCCATATCAATACAATCAAAAGCAGGATGTAGGGTATTATCTCTTCGAGAGAGCCCGAACCTGGGTAAAACCATGTGTCCATGTTACCATCGCTCCAAGACGCCTATCTTAGGACCCCTACTAGGAGATACACCGGATATAGAACCGAGAGTGGTCTTCTCCTAATGCTGGGCCGCTGAGCCTCAGGAGGCATGCCCCGTCATTGGCGGATGCGAGGTGGCCTCTTCTTCCCTTGCCGGGGATGCCGCGGCCATAGCAGGACGCGCTGCCTCGGAGACCCTGGCCTCCTCCTCCTTCCTCCTCATCGCTAGCTGCATCCTGGCCACCAGGAGGAGGGTATCTTGAGCACGACATCCAGGATGGGAAGCAGAAACAAGGTAAAATACTTACCCAGCATCGATCATGTACGCCCTCTTCTTGGCTAGGAGTGCGGCACCCCCGAGTGTCTTAAGCACGGGCCTCGCCGCGCCCTCAGGAGTGGTCTAGCACGTGACAGATGATTCTGCAATGACGGCGACGGGCGACAAAGCGGGGGAGTCGCTCCGGGGAAGCGACGCCGCCTCGCTCTTCTTCGGATTCCCATGCTTCATCTTTCGCAGAGGGATGCCCCCGGACCTCATGACAACCCCGGCGGAGCGCGGTGATCCCTCGGCCAGGTACTCGCCGGTGTCGTAGTCGTCGGAGAGACCAAGAAGATTTTCGCTCTGCCGTGGAGGAGAGGTCTATCCCACTCCCTCCATGGTCGCCTCTGAGTCCTGCTTCCCCTCCTCCCCAAAGCTCTCACCAGAGGACACTGGCACCGAGGAGTTCAGGAGCTTGGGGAGCGTAAGCGACATGAGCCCTAGCTCATTGAAGGCAGGCATGGCGGCGGCCACCTCCGCCCCGTCGTCGTGGCGGTACAGCGGAAGGTAGGCCTCTGGGAGGCCGCCCAGGTCCTTCTCAAGCAAGGTGCGCACGACCTTGCTCATCTCCTCGTCGGTCAAGTCTTCCGGGCGCAGCTGGAGGTCGTCTTACGTGGCCTTGAGATCCCACAAGGGGCGCGATTGTGCTTGGAGCGGAGCCAGGCGCTACGTCAGGAACTCCCTGATGAGCATGGCCCCTGTTAGCTTCTCTGCTCCAGATGCACCGTCATCTTCTCAAGGACCGGCGTCGCCCGGGGGTCGGGGAGCTTCTCAGGAGCCCACCGGTCCAGCTTTCCCGACATCACGGTCGGCAGCCCCAGGCGAGCATGGAGGCGCTTGGCGTCCATGAAGATCCACTTGCTCCAGAAGTCGTCCACCTTCTTCCCGGGGGACGCGACGAAGCAGGCGCACCTGACGCACTGGGTTGTGTTGCGCATCCGGAGGTAGAAGAAGTGCTGGAGCAGCTCAATGGAGGGCGCCACCCCGATGAACATCTCGCAGTAGAAGGCGATGATTGACAGGAGGAGGATGGAGTTGGGATGGAGATTAAGGGCGCGGATCTGGTAATGGTCAAGGATGGCAAAGAAGAAATTTGAGAAAGGGGGGGGGGACAAGCCCCGCGAAGACGTTGTGCAAGAAGAAGGGGTAGAAGGTCCTCGCCAAGGTGTCCTACTTGGTGGAGCCGACTCGAAGCTCTGTCTCCCTCCCCTCATTATCATTGCTCGCTGTCAACGGGAGCACGAGGACAATGTGTTTCTCCTCAGTGATGGTGGACACACTGAGGGCTAGCTCGAGCGAGGAGGCTGAGTGCGCGGAAGGAGCAGCGAGTTTCTCCTTCTCAGTTGCCATCTATGGCGAGCTCGGGGGAAAGGTTCGGCAGATCTGAGCAGGGAGAGAAGGGTATCTGGAGCAAGACGAAGGGAAGGCGATGGAGGCTCAGAGGCAAGCGCCAGCCTTTTTGTCAGCCCATGACGGTTGCTGAGGTAGCATCGAGAAGCAGAGACGCCCACGTCCCATCAAGCGCCATGCATTGACCGGGACCACAGGCGGTTGGGGCCTTCTGCGTGATAACTCACAAGTATAGGGGATCACAACAGTTTTTGAGGGTAGAGTATTCAACCCAAATTTATTGATTCAACACAAGGGGAGGCAAAGAATATTCTCAAGTATTAGAAGTTGAGTTGTCAATTCAACCACACCTGGATAACTTAGTATCTGTAGCAAAGTATTTAGTAGCAAAGTAGTATGATAGTAACGGTAACAGTGATAAAAGTAACAATAGCAGTTTTGTAGTAATCATAACAGCAACAACGGAAAAGTAAATAAGCAAAGCACAATATGTGAAAAGCTCGTACGCATTGGATCAGTGATGGATAATTATGTTGGATGCAATTCATCATGTAATATTTATAACATAGGCTGACACATAACTAGCTCCAACTCATCAATGTAATGTAGGCATGTATTCCGAATATAGTCATACATGCTTATGGAAAAGAACTTGCATGGCATCTTTTGTCCTACCCTCCCGTGGCTGCGGGGTCCTAATGGAAACTAAGGGATATTAAGGCCTCCTTTTAATAGAGAACCGAACCAAAGCATTAGCACTTAGTGAATACATGAACTCCTCAAACTACGGTCATCACCGAGAAGTATCCCGATTATTGTCACTTCGGGGTTGTCAGATCATCACACATAATAGGTGACTATAGACTTGCAATATAGGATCAAGAACTCACATATATTCATGAAAACATAATAGGTTCACATCTGAAATCATGTCACTCGGGCCCTAGTGACAAGCATTAAGCATGGCAAAGTCATAGCAACATCAATCTCAAAACATAGTGGATACTAGGGATCAAATCCTAACAAAACTAACTTGATTACATGGTAAATCTCATCCAACCCATCACCGTCCAGCAAGCCTACGATGGAATTACTCACGCACGTCAGTGAGCATCATGAAATTAGTGATGGTGGATGGTTGGTGATGACGATGGCGATGAATCCCCCTCTCCAGAGCCCCGAACGGACTCTAGATCAGCCCTCCCGAGAGAGATTAGGGCATCGCGGCGGCTCCGTATCGTAAAACGCGATGAAACTTGCTCTCTGATTTTTCTCTCCGCGAAACGGAATATATGGAGTTGGAGTTGAGGTCGGTGGAGCAGTAGGGGGCCCACGAGGCAGGGGGCGTGCCCAGGGGGAGGGGGCGCGCCCCCCACCCTCGTGGACAGGGTGTGGGCCCCCTGACGCTATTTTTTCGCCAATATTTTTTATTAAGTCTGAAAAGTTGCTGTGTGGATTTTCAGGTCATTCCGAGAACTTTTATTTCCGCACAAAAATAATACCATGGCAGTTCTGCTGAAAACGGTGTCAGTCCGGGTTAGTTTCATTCAAATCATGCAAGTTAGAGTCCAAAACAAGGGCAAACATGTTTGGAAAAGTAGATACGTTGGAGACGTATCAACTCCCCCAAGCTTAAACCTTTGCTTGTCCTCAAGCAATTCAGTTGATAAACTGAAAGTGATAAAGAAAAACTTTTACAAACTATATTTGCTCTTGTTGTTGTAAATATGTAAAGCCAGCATTCAAGTTTTCAGCAAAGATTATGAACTAACCATATTCCCAATAACACTTAGGTCTCATGTTTACTCATATCAATGGCATAATCAACTAGCGAGCAATAATAATAAAACTCGGATGACAACACTTTCTCAAAACAATCATAATATGATATAACAAGATGGTATCTCGCTAGCCCTTTCTGAGACCGCAAAACATAAATGGAGAGCACCTTTAAAGATCAAGGACTGACTAAACATTGTAATTCATAGTAAAAGAGATCCAGTCAAGTCATACCCAATATAAACTAATAGTAATGCATGCAAATGACAGTGTGCTCTCCAGCGGGTGCTTTTTAATAAGAAGGTGATGACTCAACATAAAAGTAAATAGATAGGCCCTTCACAGAGGGAAGCATGGATTTGTAGAGGTGACAGAGCTCGATTTTGAAATAGAGGTGAATAACATTTTGAGCGGTATACTTTCACTGTCAACGCAACAACTATGAGATCTTGATATCTTCCATGCTACATACATTATAGGCGGTTCCCAAATAGAATGGTAAAATTTTATACTCCCCTCCACCAACAAGCATCAATCCATGGCTTGCCCAAAACAACGAGTGCCTCCAACTAGCAACAGCCCTGGGGGAGTTTTGTTTTAATTATTTTGATTTGCTTTGATCTTTTTGATCATGGGACTGGGTATCCCGGTTACCAACCATTTTCTCGTGAATGAGGAGCAGAGTCCACTCCTCTTGAGAATAACCCACCTAGCATGGAAGATACAGACATCCCTAGTTGAAACATGAGCTGCTCAAGTATATAAAACAGAATTTCATTTGAAGGTTTGGAGTTTGGAAAATACAAATTTACTTGGAACGGCGGGTAAATACCGCATATAGGAAGTTATGGTGGACTCATATGGAATAACTTTGGGGTTTATGGAGTTTGGATGCACAAGCAGTATTCCCGCTTAGTACAGGTGAAGGCTAGCAAAAGACTGGGAAGCAACCAACTAAGAGAGCGACAACAGTCATGAACATGCATTAAAATTAATCAACACCGAGTGCAAGCATGAGTAGGATATAATCCAACATGGACATAAATATCGTGAAGGCTATGTTGATTTTGTTTCAGCTACATGCGTGAACATGTGCCACGTCGAGTCACTCAATTCATTTAAAGGAGGATACCACCCTATCATACCATATCACAACTATTTAAATAGCATGTTGGCACTCAAGGTAAACTATTATAAGCTCCTAGATAATTAAGCATGGCATAAGTAACTATAATCTCTAGTTGTCATTGCAAACATGTTTATTCATAACAGGCTGAATCAGGAATGATGAACTCATCATATTTACAAAAACAAGAGAGGTCGAGTTCATACCAGCTTCTCTTATCTCAATCAGTCCATCATATATCGTCATTATTGCCTTTCACTTGCACGACCGAACGGTGTGTATAATAATAATAGTGCACGTGCATTGGACTAGGCTGGAATCTGCAAGCATTCAATTCAAGGGAGAAGATAGGGTAATATGGGCTCTTGGTTAAATCAACAATCATGCATATGAGAGCCACTAAACATTTTCATTATGGTCTTCTACTCTTGACCCCCAAAGGAAAGAAAAGAAATAAAACTATTTACACGCGAAAGCTCCCAACAAGTAAAAGAAGAACAAGAAATATTTTTGGATTTTCTTTTAATTACTACTACAAGCATGGAAATCAAACTAACTAATTTTTTGGTTTTTCTTAAGGTTTATCAAACACAAGAAGAAAACTAGAAAAATAAATTAAACTAGCATGGATAATACAATGAAAGAGTATGAGCACCGACAACTAGAATGTGTGTGTGAACATCATTGTAAAGTCAGTGAGAAATACGTACTCCCCCAAGCTTAGGCTTTTGGCCTAAGTTGATTTATGCCCAAGGACCGCGGCTACTCTCCCCGGTGTACCGAGGAGTGTCATTGTATTTCCACTGGCTGGCGATCTCCTTCGGATCCCACTGATAAGATGATGGACGATAAGGGTCCAGTGGTGGTTCCGGCTCAGGCTCTAGAGCTAATGTTTGGCCTCGGTGCGTGTAAACGGCCTCCGGCGAATCAAGGTAATAGCCTGCAGTTAAATCAAACAAAGAAGGCGCAGGCAAGATAATAGTCTCATTGTGTTTCTTATTAAATCTTAGGTTATACAAAAGCATCTTATCATCATTGTTAACAATAAAATCATGTGCTACCATGCTCTTATAATTTAGAAAAGTAGGAGGTAGCAGTCTTTCCTCTTTCTCATAATGCCTAATAGGTATCTCGAAATATTTAGCAAGGCGTGCAGCATAGATACCTCCAAAAATGTGGCCCTTTGTACGGTTCAGACTTAATCGTTTAGCAATAACGACACCCATACTAAAAGTGTTATCACCAAATAAGGCATGGAACAGAATAATAATATCAGGAACACTAAGGTTTCCACAGTTTCCGTGACCAATTAAGCATCGACTAGCAAATATGGCAAAGTAGCGTAAAATAGGAAAATGTATGCTAGTTATTCTTGCATCGGAAACCTTCCTTGATTACCCTATAGTAATAGTGTCAATAAAACCATCCACATCTTTACGATGTGGTTCCTCTAAGCTTCCCTCAAAGGGAATTCTACAAACCGCACAAAAATTACGTAATGACATCTCCTTAGTCTCATCATACAAGTGAAAAGCTACTGAAGGAGGTGAATTCTTAGGATAATAGTAAAAGTTTTGCACAAAAGTATTGGTGAGTAAGAGATATTGTTCAGCCTGGTCATGGAGGAAGTCAGTGAGGCCCGCATTATCAACCAAAGAATAGAAGTCTTCATAAATTCCGGCTGCTCTCAAGAAATCGTCACAAGGCCACTCACACGGCCGTACTTCCGCTACACGAGGAAGATTATACTTGGCCTTTTCTTTCTCCTTAGCTTGTTTGTTGTTGGAGCCTTGGCTTGAAGAGCCCCTCAAGAACAATCTCTTCATCTTTTTCTGAAAATTTCTGAATTTTTTAGTAACTTCAAAATAAAAGTGAATCAAACTCAACAAAATTGATAGCAACTACTCCTACAAGTGTCTAGAGCCTATATCATGCATTAGAATTACTTGGGACCTCATAAATTTGACATGCAAGCTCAAGAACAGGGTCACCTAGGCAGCAAAAATTTGCAATGAATAAAGCAGTAGAACAAAAACTAATTGGACCAATGGAGGAGTCACATACCAAGCAACAATCTCCCAAAGCAGTTTTGTGAATGGAGCTTTGAGCAAGGAGATCGAAAATCGCAGCAAAATGAGCTAGAACTCGTGCTTGAGATGGATGGGGATTTTTTGGGAGGAAGATCGAGTGTGTGGGTGCAGGAATAAGTGGAGTGGGGCCACCGTGGGCCCACGAGGTAGGGGGCGCGCCCAGGGGGAGTGGGCACGCCCTAGACCCTCGTGGCCAGGTGCTTGCCCCCCTGCCGTGTTCTTAGTGCCTAAAATCCTCAAATATTCCATAAAAAGTCATACTAAATTTGCAGGGCATTTGGAGCACTTATATTTTCGAGATATTTTTTATTGCATGGATAATTCAGAAAATGGACAGATAATGCTATTTTTGCTTTATTTATTCTAAATAACAGAAAGTAAAAAGAGGGTACAAAATGTTGTGCCTTCTAGTTTCATCGATCTCATGATCATCAAAAGGAATCCACTAACAAGGTTGATTAAGTCTTGTTAACAAACTCATTCCAAATAACATGGAGCTGGAGAAATTTCGAATAACACTAGGTTACCTCAATGGGGATATGAACATCCCCAATTATAAGAATATCATATTTTTTCTTAACAGTAGGAAGAGGGAATTCGAAACCTCCAATAATGGTAGTTGGACTTTTTCCAATAGAATTGATGCTATGAACTTGAGATTGTTTCCTCGGAAAGTGTACCGTATGCTCATTACCATTAACATGAAAAGTGACATTGCCTTTGTTCCAATCAATAACAACCCTTGCAGTATTCAAAAAGGGTCTACCAAGGATAATCGACATACTATCGTACTCGGGAATATCAAGAATAACAAAGTCCGTTAAGATAGTGACATTTGCAACCACAACAGGCACATCCTCACAAATACCGACAGGTATAGCAGTTGATTTATCAGCCATTTGCAAAGATATTTCAGTAGGTGTCAACTTATTCAATTCAAGTCTACGATATAAAGAGAGAGGCATAACACTAACACCGGCTCCAAGATCACATAAAGCAGTTTTAACATAGTTTCTTTTAATGGAGCATGGTATAGTTGGTACCCCTGGATCTCCAAGTTTCTTTGGTATTCCATCCTTAAAAGTATAATTAGCTAGCATGGTGGAAATTTCAGCTTCCCGTATCTTTCTTTTATTTGTAATGATATCCTTCATGTATTTAGCATAAAGGTTTACTTTAAGCATATCAGTTAAGCGCATACGTAAGAAAATAGGTCTAATCATTCCAGCAAAGCACTCAAAATCCTCATCATCCTTTGTCTTGGATGGTTTAGGAGGAAAGGGCATGGGTTTATGAACCCATGGTTCTCTTTCTTTACAGTGCTTCCTAGAAACAAAATCTCTTTTATCATAACGCTGATTCTTTGATTGTGGGTTATCAAGATCAATAGCAGGTTCAATCTCTACATCATTATTATTGCTAGGTTGAGCATCAACATGAACATTATCATTAACATTATCACTAGGTTCATGTTCATCACCTGATTGTGTTTCAGCATCATAAATAGAAATATCATTGGGATTCTCAGGTGTGTCTACAATAGGTTCACTAGAAGCATGCAAAGTCCTATCATTTTTCTTTTTCTTCTTTTTAGAAGGACCGGGTGCATCTAAATTATTCCTCTGAGAATCCTGCTCGATTCTCTTAGGGTGGCCTTCAGGATACAAAGGTTCCCGAGTCATTCTACCAGTTTTGGTAGCCTCTCTAACAACAAAATCATGTTTATTATTTAATTCATCGAGCAAATCACTTTGAGCTTTAAGAACTTGTTTAGCTTGAGTGGTAACCATAGAAGCATATTTGCTAATGAGTTTAAGTTCACCTTTAACTCTAGCCATATAATCACTCAAGCGTTCTATCGTGAAAGCATTACTCTTTCATTCTCTACGAACATAAGCATTAAAACTTTCTTGTCTAGCCATAAAGTCATCAAATTCATCTAAACATTGGCTATGAAATTTAGTAGATGGGATTTCAACTTTATCATATCTATAGAGAGAATTTACCTTTACTACCTGTGTCGGGTTATCAAGACAATGTGTTTCTTCAACAGGCGATATATTAAGACCATGTATTTCTTCAATAGGAGGTAAATTCTTAACATCTTCAGCTTTAATACCCTTTTCTTTCATTGATTTCTTTGCCTGTTGCATATATTCAGGACTGAGAAATAGAACACCCCTCTTCTTCAGAGTTGGTTTAGGAATAGGCTCAGGAGTTGGCTCAATTGGCTCAAAAATTGGCTCAGGATGAGTCCATTATTTTCATTAGTCAACATATTATTCAATACCAATTCATCTTGGTCAACTTTTCTTTCCCTGAAAACATAACCAGCACAACTATCCAAGTGGTCCTTGGAAGCATCGGTTAGTCCATTATAAAAGATATCAAGTATTTCATTTTTCTTAAGAGGATGATCAGGCAACGCATTAAGTAATCGAAGAAGTCTCCCCCAAGCTTGTGGGAGACTCTCTTCTTCGGTTTGCACAAAATTATATATTTCCCGCAAGGCAGCTTGTTTCTTATGAGCAGGGAAATATTTAGCAGAGAAGTAATAAATCATATCCTGGGGACTACGCACACAACCAGGATTTAGAGAATTAAACCAAGTTTTAGTATCACCCTTTATTGAGAATGGAAGTATCTTAAGCATATAATAATAGCGAGACTTCTCATCATTAGTAAACAGGGTGGCTATATCATTCAACTTGGTAAGATGTGCCACAACAGTTTCAGATTCATTGCCATAAAAAGGATCAGATTCAACCAAAGTAATTATCTCAGGATCAATAGAGAATTCATAATCCTTATCAGTAACAAAGATAGGTGAAGTAGCAAAAGCAGGGTCATATTTCATTCTAGCATTTAGAGTTTTCTGTTTGAGTTTAGCTAGTAATTTCTTAAGATCAGATCTATCATTGCAAGCAAGAAGGTCTCTAGAAGTTTCTTCAGCCATAACATAACCCTCAGGAACAACAGGCAATTCATACTTAGGGGGAGAACCTTCATCATCACTATCATCAACAATTTCATCTTCAATAATATCATTCTCTCTAACCCTAGAAAGTTGTTCATTAAGATATTCACCTAATGGCACAGTAGTATCAAGCATAGAAGTAGTTTCATCATAAGTATCATGCATAGCAGAAGTGGCATCATCAACAACATGCGACATATCAGAATTCATAGAAGTAGCAGGTTTAGGTGTCGCAAGCTTACTCAAAATGGAAATAGAATCTAGTGCAGAGCTAGATGGCAGTTCCTTACCTCCTCTTGTAATTGAGGGAAAAATCTTAGTTCTTTCGTCTTTCAAGTTCCTCATAGTGACCAGCAATCCCAAGTGACTCAAAGAATAGAGCCTTTCTCCCCGGCAACGGCGCCAGAAATTAGTCTTGATAACCCACAAGTATACGGGATCACAACAGTTTTCGAGGGTAGAGTATGCAACCCAAATTTATTGATTCGACACAAGGGGAACCAAAGAATATTCTCAAGTAAGTTGAGTTGTCAATTCAACCACACCTAGATAACTTAATATCTGCGGCAAAGTATTTAGTAGCAAAGTAGTATGATAGTAACAGTAACAGTGATAAAAGTAACGATAGCAGTTTTGTAGTAATCGTAACAGCATCAACGGAAAAGTAAATAAGCAAAGCACAATATGTGAAAAGCTCGTAGGCATTGGATCAGTGATGGATAATTATGTCGGATGCAATTCATCATGTAATAGTTATAACATAGGGTGAAACAGAACTAGCTCCAATTCATCAATGTAATGTAGGCATGTATTTCGAATATAGTCATACATGCTTATGGAAAAGAACTTGCATGACATCTTTTGTCCTACCCTCCCATGGTAGCGGGGTCCTAATGGAAACTAAGGGATATTAAGGCCTCCTTTTAATAGAGAACCGAACCAAAGCATTAGCACTTAGTGAATACATGAACTCCTCAAACTACGGTCATCACCGAGAAGTATCCCGATTATTGTCACTTCGGGGTTGTCGGATCATAACACATAATAGGTGACTATAGACTTGCAAGATAGGATCAAGAACTCACATATATTCATGAAAACATAATAGGTTCAGATCTGAAATCATGGCACTCGGGCCCTAGTGACAAGCATTAAGCATAGCAAAGTCATAGAAACATCAATCTCAAAACATAGTGGATACTAGGGATCAAACCCTAACAAAACTAACTTGATTACATGGTAAATCTCATCCAACCCATCACTGTCTAGCAAGCCTACGATGGAATTACTCACGTACGGCGGTGAGCATCATGAAATTAGTGATGGAGGATGATTGATGATGGCGATGGCGACGAATCCCCCTCTTCGGAGCCCAGAACGGACTCCAGATCAGCCCTCCCGAGAGAGATTAGGGCTTGGCGGCGGCTCCGTATCGTAAAACGCGATGAAACTTCCTCTTTGATTTTTTTCTCTGTGAAATGGATATATGGAGTTGGAGTCGAGGTTGGTGGAGCAGCAGGTGGTCCACGAGGCAGGGGGCGCGCCCCCACCCTCGTGGACAGGGTGTGGGCCCCCTGACGCTATTTCTTTCGCCAATATTTTTTATTAAATCTGAAAAGTTGCTCCGTGGATTTTCAGGTCATTCCAAGAATTTTTATTTCTACACAAAAATAACACCATAGCAGTTCTGCTGAAAATAGCGTCAGTCCGGGTTAGTTTCATTCAAATCATGCAAGTTAGAGTCCAAAACAAGGGCAAAAGTCTTTGTAGAAGTAGATACGTTGGAGACGTATCACGACGCTTCGCCCTTGCCCTTTGGCTTCACCTCAAAGCCAAGTCCGAGTACGCCTTGTACCTCGGGGCTACTGTCGGTGTTCTGGGAACCGGGGTACCTAGACTTGCCTACCTGCGGCCCACGCTCCATCAACGGCCTAGTATGTCCCATCTTCAGCATCAACAATACAAGACCCTCACGAGGGGCCAAGCCTCGCGAGGTGGATTACGCCAAGACCTCCAGAAGGAGTGGCCTCCCCAGGCTGCCTGCTGAGGAGCGGAGATTTCCATGCGAGCCCTCACCTCGTGAGGTTCGGATGACGCAAGCCATGACGACCAAGGACAGGCGGGCGCTAGCGGGCACAATACAACAGGTTTCCTCTTTGGTGCTAAAGAGGCAAGAGCAGGTGCGGGGTCTCGAGGAATCAGCCAAAGGTTTCCATTTTCATGCAACAAGACCAAGACCGCCACGGCAGGACGAAGATCATCGCCGAGCCCACCACAACATCACGAGTAGAAGCTTTGCAGGCGAAGACCACCTTTCGTCAGGATAAGATGTACTAGTTGTCTCCCATCGAATTTGGCCATTGTGGGATCCCTTCCCGCCTTCATTTTTGGGGAAGAGGACCAAGGACACTATAAGTATAGCCTAGCCACCACCATAGAGAGAGGGCATTCAGACCATCCACACCCTCACCGGCTCACACAAATAGAAGAACACACCTCCAGAGGTTGTTCTCCCTTTGTACCAGTTCATCCTCAGCCCACCTCGTGGCTAATGCACCATAAAGCAGCACTACAAAAAAAGACACAGCTGTGACATTTTGGGCCGAATGAAACTTTTTTCTGTCATACTTATGACACTTCTATGATGATAATTGTGAAAAAACCTGGTATCATCATAGATGTGGTGGGCTCCTACTTCTATGACAAAAAATCATGACAAAAAATGGGCTTTTCGTCCTGGGCGGGCCGGAGACACAGCTGCATGACATTCTTTGGGCCGTCCATGACGGAAAAAACCATGGTAGAAGCGAGGGCGAGGAAAATTTCGGGGAGTTCCCAGTTACGGTGGGTGGTCGGGGGCCGAGAGATGCGCATTTCTCTCGTACACGTACGCGCGTGTGTGCGTGGCATTGGCTCTAACTGAACCCGAGCGAGGCGTTGGGCTTTAACTGAAACCGAGTGATTGCACTGCAGGCTACGCATTACTGAACCCGAGCAATCGATCGATAGCTGTTAACTGAACCCGATCGAGCGATTCCTTTGCTACTGCTGCTAATTGAAGTCGATTGATGCTAACTCTGGATGAACAGTGAGCGTTGCGGGGGGGGGGGTGGATGAACAATGAGCAATGGGGGTGGATGAACAGGACCCCGTGGCATTGCCTCTGGATGAACAGGACCTCGACCGATCGAGCCGGTTGGGGCTGGATGAACATGACCCCTTGGAGGACTGGATGAACAGGACGTCCCCGTGGAGGGCTGGATGAACATTAGATGGTGGAGGGGTGGATGAACAGTAGCCCGTGGAGGGGTGGTTGAATAGGAGCCCGTGGAGGGGTAGTTGAATAGTAGCCGGTGGAGTAGCGCACGATGGAGGCTGGATGAACAGGAGCCCGTGGAGGCTGGAGGAGGTCGATGGTGGATGAACAGTAGCCAGTGGAGGCTGGAGGAGGTCGACGATGGAGATGAACAGTATCTCGTGGAGTCCCATTTTGCGGTACGCCACACCCCTCCCGATTAACAGGACCCCCGTTTCGACCGTAGCGCTCCAACAGAAGTCCGTTTCGTCCGTTTTGCGGTACACCACACCCCTCCCGATCAACAGGATCCTCATTTCGACCGTAGGAGGTCCGTTTCCTCCGTTTTGAGGTATGCCAGACCCCTCCCGATGAATAGGATCCCGTTTCAAACATGGCCGGTCGAACACAAGGCCGTTTCCTCCATTCTGCGGTACGTCAGGCCTCGTTTCCATCGCATGTTCCGTCCAAGCCCTCCCGATGAACATGATGACGCATTTCGTTTTGACCCAGCCGATTGGCTCCCCATGAACACGACGACGACGCTGTTTCTCTGTTCCACCCAGCCATGTACATGAGCCCTGGCCGTACGTATGCGCGAGTAAGTGTTCGAGACCCCGCCCGTATGTACACATACATGGCCATATTTTCTTTCTTGCACACTGGCCGTTGTACGTACATGTACATGCTACGTGCGCGCCTCTACTACGACACGTGCGCGCCTCTACATCCACCAGTATATACGTACACGTTCGCGACCAGAATGACAATGCTATGTACGCTTCGACCAGGTGGGTCCCGATTGTCAAGCAATTCCTTGCTTGCGAAGATGTAACTGGCGGGTCCCAGCAGTCAGGGGGGCGAATCGTTTTTTTCCGGATGCACTTCCTTGCATGCGAAGATGTAGCTGGTGGTTCCCAGCAGTCAGGGGGGAAACACTTTTTTCGCCAAATACGGTGGCCCGTCCAGTGGGTCCCTACTATGAGGTGGAGGAATCATTATTTTCCATGTAATAAGGAGGCACTTCCTTGCTGCGGCCGTGGACCCAGCTGTCATCCTCTCCACGTACAGTCCACGTCCGATGGAAGTCGTTCCTTGACCATGTTGACCACGCCGCGCCGAGAGCACCAGGGCGGTGGACGACGGCGAGTCTAGGTACGGGACGACGCGGAGCCGAGGAAGATGTGGCAGTGGATGCCCACGCGTAGAGGTATGAGGGTTCATTTGTTTGGCTGCGGTGTGAGGCTGCCGTCGCTGCAGAATAACAGGGGGTGCGGGTGAGTAGAAGGATGGCCTGGCCAGCTGTGGGAGTAGTAGGGGGCGGTGAGGCCTCCTCGGCATCACAGCCAGCCACTGGCGGCAGGAGCATGCGGCACGACCGGCACTGCTTTGGGCGGCTGGAGCAAGAAGACCAGAGGTTGAAGAAGCACTTCGACTATTGGATGGACATCGTACGGTCACTTGAGCTAGAATCATTCATATATTGACTAAAGTTGACAAAGGCCTCCGTCCCAGTCAACTTAGTAGGCCCGCAAGTCAGCCTCCCACCAAGGTGGATCCCAGCTAGCAGGGGGGTATTCATTTTTTGTGCGTAATAAGGAGGCACTTCCGGTGGGTCCGAGCTAACAGCGAGGGGAACGTTTTTTTCGCGAAATACGGTGGCCCGTCCGATGGGTCCCAGCAGTCAGGGGAAACGTTTTTTCATGAAATACTGGTGGCCCGTCTGGTGGGTCTCTGCTGTCAGGTGGAGGAATAATTTTTTTCCACGTAATAAGGAGGCACTTCCTTGCGGCTGCCGTGGACCCAGCTGTCAGCCTCTCCACATACAATACTCTTCCGATGGAAGTCGGTTGTTGACCACATTGACCACGCCGTGCCGAGAGCACCATGGCGGTGGACGACGACAAGGCCTAAGAAGGGTACGACACGGAGCTGGGGAAGACGCGACAGTGGAAGCCCACGCGGAGAGGAGTACGAGGGTTCACCGGTTCGGCAGCGATGTGAGGTTGCCGTCGCCGCAGAATAACAGGGGGTGTGGGTGAGTAGAGGGATGCCCTGGCCAGCGGTGAGAGTAGTAGGGGGCACTGAGGCCTGCACGGCAGCACAAGCGGCCATAGGAGGCGGGAGCAGGGGGTCCCGCCGGCGCTGCTTTGGCGGCTGGAGCAAGGAGATCAGAGATTGAAGAAACACGATGGATGTTGGTTTGACATCCAACGGTTACGTCTGCTAGAATCATTTGTTTACGTATATAATAACTAAAAAAATCTTGCATACACGTCAACTAAATAGGCCCACAAGTCAGACCACTCCCTTTTTTAATAATTTATATATAGCTCATGGCAACTTCTTATGCAATTTATTGCAGTCGTTTTTTTGGTTGGCCAGGGCCAATTTCACATATTTCTGTGGGTTCCAAACTATTTTTAATACCGAAATGTCGAGCCAGATTTGAAGTACTTTGAAGATATATTTAAATTAGGTTAATGCCCAGTGAAATAGGAATCTGAAAATGTGATTTTTTTAGAAATTATAAAGTAATTGCCAATTTGTCATCTGTTTTTATATTTACAACCCATTTCATATTACTTTCAAGATTTGCAGGCGTCTTGAAAGAGTTGCAGCCCATCAGGGCGTAGAAAAATAAGTAGGCCTGGATTGGGTATTCTTCAGAAAAACTAAACTGGGCTCATTTTCACAAAGAAAAAAATAGCCGGGTTGGTCACATGGTGAACATAAAATATAAGCCTAGGTTAGACGGGCCACAGCCCAGTTCAAACCCTGCTCCGTCTCAACAATAACAAAAAAAATACTGCTTGAGCAGCTATGTCCCAGGTGTCAGCCGATCTTGTGTTGTTCTCTCGTCTATTGACTATATACGCTCACAATGTCGTGGGTCCCAGATGTCAGGAAAACACTAGGAGGAAGCATTTTATTTTTCCATACGCTGATGTGGTGGGCCCCTACTGTCATCCTCTCCATGTATTTCTGCTGATTCCTTTTGTTTGTTGACCATGTTGACTACGCGAGAGGGATGCGCCGCGGTGAGCGCACCAAAGTGCGCAAAGGACGTCGGCGTTAACGATTTAGGAGACGGTGGGGCAGCGAGGCGTGCGCTGAGGCGCAGCCAGCCGTGGGAGGCGGAAGCAGGCGGCCCCGCTGGCACTAGTTTGGTTTTGGCGGCTGGAGGAAGACAAGGCTGAAGAAACACGACAGACTGTAAAAGCAGCAGGAGTACTTAACAACCTTAACTGACACCAGCAGGGGCACTTAACAACCAAAGCAGAAAGCAGTATGAGTACTTATACAGGTTCAACCATACAAAGCACGCCTCGAACAGTGCTACTTTGCCTACAGTTAACCAAGGGTGAGGCTGCCAAGCCCCAGGACAAGGCCCAGGCGCCACCTCGCGCATCCACAACCTTGTGAAAGCGGCTTCATCTCGCAATATGGTCCATAAACAGGATATTCGCTTTAGAGCCATGGAAAAGCCTGAAAATAATCTTCTATCCTATTCTCCAAGATGGACGGGCCTTCATTATTTGAGACCACCCATGAATAAGTATCTTTTCACCTCCAAGGGGATTGAGTAGGTTGACATAAACATCATGTTGTGACCAAGCGCAAGTCTGACCCAACCATGGTCAGGCATCTGTATAGGAACAATAGAACTGGGTAGTTTCTGTTTCAAGAAGATCACAGCTGTAAAACTGTGTATAAGCAATAGTTTATGAACAACATATATAACAGAAAACAGCTCGTACCATAAGTTTCTCGACACAGTTGGACCTGTTCAACGAGTGCAGCAGTGGCACACATATCCCACGTGGCCTTCCACCATACAAACGCCCCACAAGGACCTCAAGACGATCAATAACGTGTAGGAACTTGTGGATGTCGTCCCAGTCAACTTCAGTGCCATCAGTAACAACCGAGTTACTACAAAATAACAAATGAGCAACCTGCTTAACTCTGAAAAAACCTACACGTCCCACCAATTATAAGAAAATATTAGTTAGAAGTAGCATCTTCGTGAGAAATTCGTTGCTACTTGTAAAGTTAAATTGTGATTAGTTAGACAGAATAGGTGGATTAAGAAGTAATCGAGGCAACAAGCAAGAACCAGATACAAAACTAACATGGATGACCAATTGGAACGACGTCGGGGTGGAAGATCACAGTGAAGATGAGACTAGGTTCTACTATTTCCATCAACATTCGCGCGCCAACTTTCAGTCCGTAATACTTGAGAAAGTTTATCCAAGTCCGGCCATAAAAAAGCAGCGATCTTCTTGGTTCATGAAGCCAACTTGGAACTTATATCCATAGCTTGTCTTCACTGTGACCATTAAACTAGTGTATTCAGTTATGGCAAGGCCGAGCATTTTGAGTACATGTGTTCTGGCAGAGCAAATAGTACACTGCAGGAAAAATAATATGAGAACACAATGTATTCCCTATCCAAATCTAGAAATAACTTCCTCCTTCACGTTAGTGTTGACCATCATACTAGTAGTACCTTTTATCCAAATATAGCAATCCAAATTTCCAAATTAGTCGACAGCATGTTCAAAAAAAAACCACCCTCCCGGATAGAAAAGAGGATTCTGGGAACATACTGTGCATGTTTCAAAATCCTATGTTAGGATGAGAAGGAACAAGTGTGGCGTCTCGTCGAGGGCGCAGAAACCTGTAGGGTACTCACACTTTGGGCACTGCAAATGAAACACACTAGATTCAGTAGGAAGAAAAATGCATCAACGGCGACGGCTGCCATCCTAGGATTACTTGCGACCAAGGGACTTGGATTTATCGGGGATGGATGAAGAATTCGTACCTGGTTCTCCATGAACAAACCCTATGCAATCGCCAAGAGGGGATTTTCTCTAAACAAGCAGACGAGGGAGAAGGGCATTCAGGCCCAGTGAAATATTGCCGCTTCGTCCGTCCAGCTTACTACTAAAGCTGGAAAGGGGGGGGGTTGTGATTTGATGGCTCATTGGGCAATACTGCGGCGCTACGAATGGGGTGTGTCTACCGTGCAGTTGTGCACTCTAATTTGTGCATATGGCACATGGACCCCATTGCCGGTTGCCCCGCATATCAGCGAAAGGAAGTAGAAAGACAGGAGTAACTAGTTACACATAAATATATATTTTGACAGAGAGATACTCCCTGTGTAAAGAAATATACAAATCTTTTATATCACAACTTTATACATAAGAAAAATCAAGGGGAATATATATAACATATATAATTATAAAAAACAGAGTTGTTTTTAACATAGTATAGACAAGTTGGTGATGATGGTGTGCCTGCCATCCTGTAATATAGGCCATCAGATTTATATCTGACGGATAGGAAGGAAAGTATGGCAATTTTGCAAAAAGGTACCCACACACCTCTCCACATTTGCAAATAAGGCCTTCCCTCATTCATCCTTTTCTCTCACATGATAAATACTCATACAAATGCATCTTGATGTTACGTGCAACGCACGGGCATTATGGGGGTTCAGCTTTTTTTATGGGGGTTTAGCTGAGAATATAATACTCAGACAGGCTCACGGTACTGGAATTTGGGCCGCAGGCCCACCCTGCATGTTTGGGGGCCCATGTGTTCTACCTCAACGCTTTTGATATTGCAAGCGATCAGTACGGTGCTGGTTTTAGATGTTGTCGCAAGGCGAATACACAAAATTGAATAACAGACGGCAGCTCTTGGAATGAAATCGAACGACAGTTCCTAACCAGCAATCAGAGTTGCAATTCTATCAACGATATACTATGTGATAAATAATACTGTCATACTACTTATACACACAGGACACTTGTTTCACCATGCCAGATAATTACATCAAAATCTCTCGGAGGATAGATCAGTTCGGCAATTGCGTGCTGCTACTGAAGAATTTCAAAGTTGATTTGGACCAGCTCTCCTTGCCGAGAAAGTTTGATTTTGACATCATCTCCTACCGCAAGATATGATTTAGATTTGAACCTTGACCATCCTTTCGCATCAATCATCATGCGACCATCCTTTGTACTTACGGTATATTGAGCAGGATCATTCACACCAAGGCTGCGCATGGTAAGAGAAACTTTGCCGCGGTCGCCTGGATTGTTGAACGACCCCCTCGTTGCTCTAGGAATTCTCTGTTTGCAAACAAGAAGACATACCCAAACAGTTAGATCAACACAGTGAATCATGTGAAACAACATGGAAATAAAAAAGAACGAAGCACTTGGGCGGCCAATGCTTACCAAGAAGGTGGACATGTCGGTTTTTGTAAGGACTTTGGTATATGAAGTGCAAACTGCAGCCCAGTATGTTGCCGGTGCAACTGCACGGGCCGGAGCAGATGCAAATGCAAGTGTTGGTGCAGGTGCCGAAGCCACTACTGCTGCCTGAGATGGTGCTCCTTGTATAGCTGGTGCTGGTGTCGGAGCAGGTGCCGGTGTCGATGCCCGATCCTCCGGTAGATCAGACTAATCCGCTGACGCGGTCGGTGCCCAATCCTCAGCTGGATCAGAATGAGCTGCTGCCGCTGTTAGTGCTAGAGCAACTACCGGTGCTCGATCCGTTGCTGAGGGTGGTATCGATGTGCGAGACAGCGGCGATCGTGTCTGGTTTGCTATGATCAGCTTTCTAACTTGACTAGGATCCGTGACAGTGATCCAGTTTTTTTCTTCATTTCTTTTAAACACGAGAAGGACTAATTGTGGCGTTTTTGTTAAACCAAGCTGCAGTTCATCATAGGGATCCAGCTTGTACTCAGACAACAGACTGATCCAATTTTTTCTAGTAATATAAGTGATGGACAGTGCCTTTGTTACTGACACGACATAATAAGTGAAACCTCCAAAAATAGCCATCGTAGAGCAAACCAAACGGTTTATTCTATGATGAATGTCACATGGCAAAACATGCATCGTAAAATTGCAGGAAAAGAAAGAAAACATGACATTAAATCAATAAGATTTACTTGATGTGACACGAGTGAATCCTTACTAGGAAATCACTATGTTGAAGTACTAAACAGAAGAATGATCGTCCAACTACGGGTGGCATGCAGGGGCCCCGCTTACTCCCACAAGTAGGACAGTCCAAAGGTCGTGACAAATCGTATGGACCAAACATTCATGGGACTGGAAATCCTGGTGGGTGCGATAATCCCTGCAATGCATACAGATAGTGGAGTGTAACCATAATTGATAAACCGTCCTCACAAAAAATATGATCTGGATACTTCAAAATAAACAGACTGAATTGAGTGGACAGACATTAACATAGACCGTTCTCAGGACTGACCACACACCAAAAGCGACAGTACTAATAAAAAATACAGGGTTCATAAAAACAAATGAAGTACCGAACAATAGTACTTACTACAGACAAGCAAAGTTGCACTAATTAAACTCTGCAGACTATTTCTTGCCACCGACCTACAAGATGAACCCCGCATAACTGACTAGGCCATGGACTTTGTGAGAGATGTCTACATGCACCATCACCATCTTGTCAACCTGGGAGAACCTAACAGAGTGGTCTTTCCACTCATAAACATGATGATGAAGAGGGGCCGCATCAGATTTGTTGGGAAGCTTTACAAGAACCACACCCTTCGTAATCAAAGGCATAGCTAGGAAATTGTTGTGGTCAAGTACAGCCTCGAGAACACACCTGGCAACAATGCTACAGGAAAACACTAGTTCAGGACACATGGCGACAAGGACACAACAACTGGATAGTTTAGCAGTAGAACTCATCCCCAGATCTTCCAGTTCACACGGCATGACTTTGAGAACTTCATCTCCACCGCAGACCTGGTTCTAATTCAAACAGAAACCATATTTTATTACTACCTCCGTTCAGAAATATAAGATGATTTTTGATATTATACTCCATATATGACTACACATACACACAGAAATGAGTGAACAAAGACACTAGAACATGTCTTCAAAGGCATGAGAGCGGGGATTACTTGCAATATCCATAACACAAGTTACTGAGGAAAATATACCCTCTTCAAAGGCAGCATTGATGTTCATAAAATACTCCCTCCGTCCCAAAATTCTTCTCTTAGTTTTTTCTAGATACAGATGTATCAAGTCACATTTTAGTATTAGATACATCCGTATCTAGACAAATCTAAGACAAGAAATTTGGATAGAGGGAGTAGTTGAAAGTAATCTATAAGAAATCAGTGTCAACCTCTCGCATGTTTTGGTCAAAAGAGGAATTTAGAACCGTCATTTGGCACACTAAAATCACATGCAGGATCACCCAGAAAGTTGTACTGCTAGTACTAGTACTGCGTGTTAGATGAAAAAACACGATCAAGATCGAGAAAAAGATCGTCAACAAGAGACATTACCTGGACTTGCTTAATGAGGGATCCTGGAGAGGAGGGCTTGGACAGGGTGATGGCTTTGTGCTTGTCTGTGGTAGTCTTGGTGGGGTGCTTGCGCTTCTTCGTACCATGAGCCTCGATGGTTTTGGCCAGAGCCATAGAGATCATGTCGGCCAGTGCTCCAGTGTCCATCCAAGAGAGGAAACTGAGAGAGAAGAGTGAAACAAGGAACGAGATGAGGGAGAAGCGAAGCAAGTGGGGGTTTTCTTCAAGAGAGGAAGCTGAGAGAGAAGAGTGAAATGGTGGTTGCTTCGTCCGTCCAACTTACTGCTGGAAAGGAGGGGGTTTTGTGATTTGACGGCTCATTGGGCATTAATGCGGTGCTTTGTCCTTGTACAAAAGTAGGGGTTCTCCTTTTGACCCCTTTACTTGTGCACGGGCAGTCAGAAGCCACCCGCCCATGGCCACGCATAACAGGGCAGGAGAGGGAAGCCGGAGAGAAGCCGAAAGCACAAGACAAACAAAGCAACGACAAAGACCAAGGCCACAGAGATCGGATGGACGAAGTAGGTTCCCCCGGCAAGGACCCTTGCCGGGGCAGCCTCAGCAGCCCTGGCAAGACCCTTGCTGGGGAAGCTCGCCCACACCATGGAGTGAGCCACCATCGAGCCCGCCAATGCTAACAAACGCATCGGGGCAGGGCTCGGGAGGCACCTCCATGGTGGCATGCAGATCTTTGTGAAGACAAAGAATATTCAAGATCAGATGAGGATTGGAAGGCAACAATCCTCGGCAGGGTTCCTGCTGAGGAAGCCTACAAGACCCCTGGCAAGGTCCTTACCAGGGACAACAGCGCGCCATGGCAAGACCCTTGCCAGGCCACCCGGCAAGACCCTCACCAAGGCCGCCAGTAGGGCCACTGCTAGGCCCACACCAGCCAAATCTCCGCCACCGTTCACATGCAGCCGCGGACCCAACCAGCTGGGCAGGCACCTGCGTGGCAGCATGCAGCCCTTCGTGGAGGCTCCACCACTGCGCCACCTCAGCTGCTTGCCTGCCTACATGGCAGCGCATGCATCGCTGGCCAGGGCGCATGTCAAAGCAAGGAGGCGCAGCGACGGACGGGACGTGCCTCGCTCCCGTCCCCGATAAAGTGAAGGGACACCTAAGCCTCGCATTAAATGCGCTTTGTCCTGTAATACCAGCGATAAGCTCACAACACTATAGGCCTTTCCACCTCCTGTGTGCCACTGTGGCAGCCCCTTTCGCCTATAAAAGGAGGCCCATGGCGCACTGGAGAAGGATTCGGCCCTTTGGAACCATGCAACACCCAGAGCTAGTTCGAGAGCTCAAGAACACTCAATACATCCACCAAAGCAGGACTGTAGGGTTTTACGCATCCTTGCGGCCCGAACCTAGGTAAACCCCCCTTGTGTTGATTACTAGTCCCGCTCTTCTCACGATCCCGCGCCCCGCAACCGTAGTAGGGATTCTTGTGATCCCATAGGTGTCGTTTCCCGCCGACATCTTTGGCACGCCAGGTAGGGGAGCACAAATTGTGAGAATCTGGTCTAGCAGTTGGCCTAGCAGTTCATTATCGCCACAACTCCTGCGGAGAAGGCGGCCAAGAGAGCGGCACTGCCCGCTAGCGCAAAGGATGCCGGGGCGGCGACGAGAGAGCTAAGTCATGCTGAACTTCAAATTTTTCTCCTTAAATATAAGGTTATTATCCTCGACGGTTCTGCCTATGTATGGAAAACCTGTACGGAGAGGGGCCCTCCTGCGATTGGCAACACCCTTGTTCTGTTTCGAGTCCGCTCAACAGTTCGAGCGGCCGCGTTGAGAGTGGCAGGGTAGCCTTTCGCCATCATTAACGCTCTTGGCTCTGACTCAAGTCAAGCTCGACAGATCGAGCAGCCGCGCTAAGGGCGGTAAGGTGCTTTGCCCGGCAGCAAGCACACCCGGAAGGCTAATGGGGATCCATCCTCAAGACGCCGTCCTGGGTTTACGCGCCGGCAAGCCTACCTAGTCGACATGGGGTGGACATACAAAGGAAAATCAAATAGGAAAATAATATGCATAATTTCAGGAGTACTGCAGAGTTATATTACATAAATTGTCGCCGCAGTTCTAACTAAAGATAGCATTGTCTTGGTCATGAACCTGCAACGGCGATAAAGAACGGTGTGCCTAGTCCCGGTGCTGGCCCTCCAACCTCTTGATTTTGTCGATGCGGCTGAGGATGGGCTTGATACGCTCATTGAGCACCGCGATGTCAGCATCCTCCGGCAAGCTCTTCAGCGTAGCTCCAAAGTCGAGGTCAGGATGCCAGTGCGCGATCTTGGCAAGCACCTTGGTCATGGCCCCCTGGTAGAGCATCCGAGACTCCTAGGCCAGGGAGGCCGCCAGGTTGGAGTGAAGCCGCTCTAGGGCGCCGACGACCCTTTCAAAATACAGGGTCAGGTTGGCGTTGGGGCTCAGGCTCGTCTTCGGGGCGTACCTCATGTACGGCATCCCCATGGTGCCCAGCTGAGTGGCGACCAAATTCGCAACAGCGGCAAGGCGTTCGAGCCAATGCTTCTCGCCTGCCACTTGGTTGTTGAGGTTGGCGGTCTCGTTCATCCGCAGCTGCTTCTCCGTCGCCAGGTCCCTGGTCAGAATCCTTTCTCGGGCTCTGGCCTCCGACATCATCTTCTCGAGATCCCCCAACGTCAGCTTGAGGTCTCTGATGGAGTCATTGGCTTTGGAGAGTTATCCGGCCTTGCTGACGACCGCACCCTGCGCCTCCACCAGGGCGCCGTTGAGCGTGTCCTTCTCCTTGGACAGCTTCGAGGCTTGCTCCTCCAGCTCCTTTACCTTGTCGGTGTAGACCTGAGCCTGGGCATTGAGTGCCTCCTGATGCCTCTACTCCAGCTCTTGGGTCCGCTACAGGACGAGCTTGCCCACCTCTTCATCCTTGCCGCGAAGCATGGTGGCAAGCTTCTCCTCGTGCACGGCAAGATCCTCCTCGTGGGAGTGCAGTGCGGCCCCGCGTTGGGTCCGGGCGGCTTCGGCTTCGGCGGCCAAGTTCTTTGCCGTCTCTTGGGCCTTCTCGATGTCGGCCAGCTTCATGGTGAGCTGCACGTCGCGCTTGGCCAGCTCGCTCTGGGCGGCTTTCAGCTCGTCTTGAGCCTGGCGGAACCAATCCTATGCCTCGGCGACGCGCCCTCCGAAGTCCGCCTCCGCTTTCTCCACCACCACCGTCCTGGACTTGGCTTGGTCCAAACGAGCGCTGTGGAGCGCCCGGAGCTTCTAGAAACTGGCACCCATGGCCTGGAGCACCCGCTCCTCCTGGGAGCCGTCTCCACCAACACTCGGATCGTCGACGACCTCGAGCCCGGCAGCGGCAAGCACCTCGTCGTTGAACACCTCCCCCTCGACGGGAGCCCTAGTGCTCGACGCGCCAGAGAGACGGACAAAGAGGTCCTTGCTCACCCTCAAGTACCTGTCGGAGCCAAAGGCAGCAGAGGAGGAGGGCTGGTCACCGACCCCCACCTCCTCGGCAGCGGCCTTGCCGGCCTCCTTGGAAGGCCCCTTGCCGGGTGAGGGAGTCCTGGACTAGGGGGTGTCTGGATAGCCGAACTATCATCATCGACTGGACTCCAAGACTATGAAGATACAAGATTGAAGACTTCGTCCCGTGTCCGGATGGGACTTTCCTTGGCGTGGAAGGCAAGCTTGGCGATACGGATATGTAGATCTCCTACCATTGTAACTGACTCTATGTAACCCTAGCCCTCTCCAGTGTCTATATAAACCGGATGGTTTTAGTCCGTAGGAAGAACAATAATCATACCATAGGCTAGCTTCTAGGGTTTAGCCTCCTTGATCTCGTGGTAGATCTACTCTTGTAATACCCACATCATCAATATCAATCAAGCAGGACGTAGGGTTTTACCTCCATCAAGAGGGCCCGAACCTGGGTAAAACATCGTGTCCCTTGTCTCCTGTTACCATCCGCCTAGACGCACAGTTCGGGACCCCCTACCCGAGATCCGCTGGTTTTGACACCGACATTGGTGCTTTCATTGAGAGTTCCTCTGTGTCGTCACCGATAGGCTCGATGGCTTCTTCGATCATCAACAACGACGCAATCCAGGGTGAGACTTTTCTCCCCAGACAGATCTTCGTATTCGGCGGCTTTGCACTGCGGGCCAATTCGCCTGGCCATCTGGAGCAGATCGAAAGCTACGCCCCTGGCCGTCAGGTCAGATTTGGAAGTTTGAACTTCACGGTTGACATCCGTGGAGACTTGATCTTCGATGGATTCGAGCCACAGCCGAGCGCGCCGCACTGTCACGATGGGCATGATTTAGCTCTGCAGCCGGACAGTGCCCTGGAGGCCGCACACGAGTCCGCTCCGACCCTCAATTCGGAGCCGGCTGCGCAGATCGAGGACGGGTGGCTGGACACCGCCTCGGGGGCTGCAACCTCTACGGCGATGGAGCCGAATACTGACCTTATCTCTTGTGAAGCTCGTGACTCCGAGGTGCCGGACTCCTCGCCGGACTCCGAACCTCCCGCGCCCCCTCCAATCGAATCCGATTGGGCGCCGATCATGGAGTTCACCGCTGCGGACATCTTTCAACACTCACCTTTCGGCGACATCCTGAGTTCGCTAAAGTATCTCTTGTTATCAGGAGAGACCTGGCCGGACTGCGATCAGGACGGTTGGGATGCGGATGACGAATAAATTCAAGGCCCACCCACCACCCACTTAGTAGCCACTGTCGATGATCTAACCGACATGCTAGACTTCGACTCCGAAGACATCGACGGTATGGACGACGATGCCAGAGACGACCAAGAACCAGCGCCTACTTGGCACTGGAAAGCCACCTCAACTCACGACGTATACATGGTGGATACACCAAAAGGAAGCGATAACGAGGAACAACGGGACGTGGCGAAGGACAACTCCCCCGACAAACAACCAAAACGGCGACGCAAGCGCCGCCTGAAGTCCCGCCTTGATAACAAGGGCACCCATACTGACCCAGCCTTAGAGCAGGGCGAAGCAGTGGACGACGAACATGCCACCAAGCAACCATCCGAACAGGATGAATTAGACAAGCAACCCATCCTCGGCGAAAACAACAGTCTAGACGATCTCACGCCGGACACATCACCGGAGCATAAGAACCTTCATAAAAGGCTCGTCGCCATTGCAAGAAGTTTGAAGAAGCAAAAGCGGAAGCTCAAAACAGCGGAGGACGCACTCAGAATGAGATGGAGCAAAGTACTCAATACCGCAGATAAATACGACGATAGTCACCAGGCAAAGCGCTACTCGAAGCGCAAGCTATTGCCCGAATTTGACGAGGAGGCCATAGAGCCCCCACAATCAAAAAAAGAAAGAGGCCGCCTGGCCTGATAGACGACCAGATGACAGGCTAAGAGCGGCAAGCGGCGCCGCACACAAGCCGGCACACGATCCACATAAGGATCCTCGCAAAAAGGATGGCCCGGTCAGGTCCATCTATGGGCCAAAAAAGGAGACTCCAGGGAGCAACACAACCCGCCGAGTGTTTGAAGACAACGGCACACCTAAATACAGGGGCGCCGCACACCCACTATGTTTCACCGATGAGGTACTGGATCATGAATTTCCAGCGGGATTCAAACCCGTAAACATAGAGGCATATGACGGAACAACAGACCCCGGAGTCTGGATTGAGGATTATATCCTACACATACATATGGCCAGAGGAGACGATCTCCATGCCATAAAATACCTACCCCTCAAGCTCAAAGGTCCAGCTCGGCATTGGCTCAAAAGCCTCCCAGAAAATACCATTGGAAGTTGGGAAGAGCTCGAGGATGCGTTTCGAGCAAATTTTTAGGGGACTTATGTCCGCCCTCCGGATGCAGACGATTTAAGTCACATAACTCAACAGCCCGGAGAGTCAGCACGCAAATTCTTGAATAGGTTCCTCACCAAAAAGAACCAAATAGTCGACTGTCCGTACGCCGAAGCCTTAGCAGCCTTTAAGCATAACGTCCGAGACGAATGGCTCGCCAGACACCTCGACTAGGAAAAACCAAGAACAATGGCCGCCCTAACAAGCCTCATGACCCGCTTTTGCGCGGGGGAAGATAGCTGGCTAGCAAGATGCAGCACCAGCGACCCGAGTACATCCGAGGTCAGGGATGGAAATGGGAAATCACGACGCAGAAAAGATCAACGCCGGAATAAGGAAAATGGCCCAAGTAGCACGGCGGTCAACGCCGGGTTCAAAAGCTCTGGGCCAAATAATAAAACACTGCCTCTTAAGGACAACAGTGATGAGCTATCCAACCTAAACAAAATCTTGGATAGGATATGTCAAATACATAGTACCCCCGGGAAGCCTGCAAACCATACCCACAGAGATTGTTGGGTCTTCAAGCAGTCTGGCCGACTTAACACCGAACACAAGGGGCTCGACACACCAAGCGAAGACGACGACGAACCCCACAAGCAGCACGCCGGAAAACAGAAGACTTTCCCACTAGAAGTCAAAACAGTGAACTCACTTCATGTGATAACAAGGAAAAATAGTGCGGCACCTGCTAAAACACGTGCCGCACGGTCCACCCCAGCAGAGTCCTGAAATTGGATGTTTAAACCAATTACTTTCGACCATCAGGATTACTCCAGAAGTGTTCGAAACGCAGGAAGGACTGCTTTGGTATTGGATCCCATAATCGACAGACTACAATGCACACAAGTCCTAATGGATGGCGGCAGCGATATAAACCTGCTATACCAGGACACCATCCGCAGAATGGGGATAGACCCTACCAAAATTCGCCGTAGCAGCACTTCCTTCAAAGGAGTGACGCCAGGCCTTTACGCCAATTGTACAGGCTCTGTACTACTAGAGGTTGTGTTCGGTTCATCCGACAACCTCCATCGCGAAAAGCTCATTTTCCATATCGCCCCATTCAAAAGTAGCCATCATGCACTACTGGGACGCGAAGCTTTCGCCCGCTTTAATGCAATACCGCATTACGCATCTCTTACTCTTAAAATGCCTGGTCCACGCGGCATAATCTCATTAAAGGGTAACTCCGAGTGTTCCTCGACCACGAAAACGTGAGACTGCCTTGACAGCCACACACTAATCCGACCTTGCTGGTCAAAGCCCCTAAAAACAGGTCATTCAGACCTCGGACACGGTTAGGCGAGTCCGGCATAAATAAACAAGGGGCTTCCCAACTGCATACCTCTTTACAAGGGGCTGCACGTATAAACAATGAGAGCCAATAAAGCTCAAATTCATTCATCTTCCAAATCATACTTTATTTTAAATACATCTTTTGCACGATATTTTTTCCAAACTAAGTTCTTCTCTTTTACAGATGAAGCACGTGCTACACCCGTCCAGGATACAGCACAACGGAGACACATGCGCAGACGTGAAGCAGGGACCCGTTGCAAGGATTCTTTTCAGATTAAGACCCTGTGTAAACCTTTCTTACTGTCTCTTGTTGATACACATCCCCCGGTTTCCTACCATAACCGAGGAGGAGGCTGGTGTTTTGGCATCGGCCGCGTCAGAAGTTCTCGCCCGTACCTGGACACTAGGGGCTTAGGGCATTGTTCTGCCCGGTATCATAAAGACCGAATACCTTAGGGAGTGTTCGGCGTCTTGAGTTAGGCCTTTCAAATGTTGGGTTTGCCTGGCTCTTGTGTTTTGCTGCCTTACGTTCCGCTCCATCGGCTAACGCGGCACCAAGAGAACTACTGCGATTGTGCCCCGATTCGGCCGGGCGAGCACCTCAGTAGAGAAAGCCGAAAACTGACTGTCATGATATAGCGAGAGACTGGTCAACCACTCGATCGACTACTGGAATGTTTAGAATTCCTCTGCTTCGACGAAGGACCGCTTCCCGGTTAGGCACATACGCGCCCCGAGTTCAGAGAGCACGGTGCCTCTAGGGGCTATATAGTAGCCCCACCATCGAGCTCCTATGGCTAAGTGAAAGTGATAAAGCATTATAGTCCGGTTGCCTAGTTTGCTATGCTATCACCTCCTTCAAAGGACCAAGACGTTGGATTAAGTGTGAAAAAGCGCTTTTTTTGCAAACACCCCCGCACCATGTGCGTGGGGGCTGAAGCCAAAGACTGCCATCTTTCAGGTTATACATACATATACGGACGCACAGGAGATAGTTCAATACTTGAACGCACAAGTATAAAAAGTCGTTACATTATAAACATGATCTCACAAATCATACATGTCATTTGAACATAACATCTTTCGAGCACTGCGACTCTATTAAACCAGCGCCCTGCAGGACTTCCTCAAAATAGTGCTCGGCGGGTAATCGACTTTTGTCCGAACCCCGGGATGCAACATCGGTGGCATCCATCTCCACCCAGTATGTCTTAACACGGGCGAGAGCCATCCGTGCACCCTCTATGCATGCCGACCGCTTCATTGCCTTGATATGCGGCACCGCCCCAAGGAATTGCTGCAACAAGCCAAAATAACTCTCCGGCTTGGGCCTTTCTGGCCACATATGAGCCACCACATCCGTCATGGCAAGTCCGGACAATCTATTCAGCTCAGCCCACTCAGCCAACCGATCGGTCAACGGAAGTGGACGCTCCGGACTATGGAATTGAGACCAGAAAAGCTCTTCCATTTTGTGATCCTTCTGGCTTCGGAAGTGCACGACTGCGTCCGCCGCACTCGCCGCCAAATCCAGATAAGGATCCTCGGCACCACACAATTGGCCCAACTGAGCATACTTCGGATCCGAGAACTTCCTACGCAGCAGAAAGGGCTTTCCAGCCGCAATGTCTCTGGCCGGACGCAGTTCCTCCTTCATAGCCCGCATCGCACAACGGGCATCCTTGGCTTCGGCGGCGGCCTTCCTCAGGTCCTCTTGCTCCGCTCGGCGTTCTCTTTCAAGAACCTCATAGCGGTCGGTAGCATCTTTTAATTTCATGGCCATTCCGGCCATCTCCTCCCTGCTTCGGCAGTGAACAGCCTTTTCGGCTTTTAGCTCTTCCGCTGCCTTCGAGGCAGCCGCATCACTTTTCCTGGCTTGCTCCTTGGCTCGAGCAAGCTCTGCTCGAAGGTCTTCCACAGCAGCGGCACCATCTGCATCAAGCATACAAATTGTAAGGAACAGGCATCAGCTCCCTTACTAGGTGACCGCGCAGAAACCACCTACCTTGTGACTCGTCAAGTCGTTTATTGACCAGCGCGATGTCCGCATCCGCAACATCGAGTTGCCGCTTCGGCTCAGCAACTCCATCAGTCCGGCTGGCCACCGAACATTCAGCCACCTGCATAGGAAGGGCGACATTCTATAACTGAGATTATGATCCCCGGCACGCTGTTGCTTTCGACAGCATACCAAGTCTCAGGGGCTACTATATATACAGGGCGCAGTCCATGTGCAAAACAGTCAAAAGGTATGTCATTTTTTGCGTACCTCAAACCCCGTCAGCAAACTTCCGACGGCCTCATGCAACCCGCTCTCGGCGGATGAGATCCTTTGAATCACCATACTCATTAATGTGCGGTGATCTTCTGAGATAGACGCCCTCTCGAGCAAATCATGTAGCTCCACCGGCCGTACTCCAGTGGGTGCCGAACTCCCTGGCCCCGCCGGACTCGGGGAGACCCTCCGTGACGACACCTCAGGGTCGTCCGCCCCGCCCGACGGGGCGGCAGATGGAGGTGTTTCGCTCTCCATCATCTCCGGACGAAGGTCCCCCGAAGATGAGCTCTGCTGAGAAGGGCTGAGATCTGAACTACAAGGTGAAAACTTCGGTTACCCTTAGAAATAAAGTAGGGATGTCCCCTATTACAAAACTCCCCCTTTTTACTTACGGCTCGCTGGAGGGCTGATTTCTTTGGGGAGACTATGCGGCCACGGCTCTTCCCAGCACAGGACCTTCCGGTGCAGATTTCTTTCCCCGCTTTGAGGCCTTGGCGTCCGGGTCTTCGGAAGCGGTCCTCTTCTCCCCCTGGAGGGAGGGATTCTCGATTCCCCCCTTACTGAAAGCCTCCTTGGTAGAGGTGGTAGTTTCCCTGTGCCTCCCTTCGCCCTCCTCCGAAGGTGCAACCTCCAACATTTTGATTAACACGGGATCCAGCGTGGTCTCAGGGAGGGGGGCCGGACACCGTATCAGTTTTGCTTGCGCTATCCACTCCTGTCCAAGGGATAGCTGGTTAAAAGGCAAACCCATGATAAATAAATGGACAATGTGTCCGGACACAGGGCTACTTACTTGAGTATCCGGGCGATTGCAGCTTAGGCCAGCGTCCTCGGTCAAGTCCGGACGCATCTCTTGTGATCCGAAGAACAGTTTGTACATCTCCACGGGTGTCAAACCCATGAAGTGTTGGAGAGCTCGTGGTCCCTCCGGATTAAATTCGCACAGGCGGAGGGGGCGACGTTTGCAGGGCAGAAGGCGCCGAATCAGCATAACCTGTGTCACTACGACCAGATTGATCTCTCTTTCTTGGAGGTCTCGAATCCGGCCCTGCAACAGGGGTACGTCTTTGGACGGCCCCCAGTCAAGCCCTTTGTTGACCCATGACATCATCCGTTGTGGAGGGCCCGGGCGAAAGGCGGGCGGCGGCCTCTGCCTGCTGCCCCTGGGAGCGGTGATATAGAACCACTCCTGTTGCCACAAGCCGAGCTCCTCCTGAAAAGAGCCCTCGGGCCATGGAGCATCGGCCCTCTTGCTTATAACCGCCCCGCCGCACTCTGCCTGACACCCCTCAATCATCTTCGGCTCCATGTTGAAGGTTTTGAGCCACAAGCTGAAGTGAGGGGTAGTGCGGAGGAAGGCTTCACAGACGACAATGAATGATGAGATGTGGAGGATGGACTCCGGAGCCAAGTCATGGAATTCCAGCCCATAGTAACACATGAGCCCCCTCACGAAGGGATCCATCGGGAAGCCTAAACCCCGACGGAGGTGAGACATGAACATGACACTCTCGCCGGGCTCGGGAGTAGGAATAACTTGCCCTTGGGCAGGCACTACCTATGCGAAATCTCGTAGGTTAAGTACCTGGCGTCTCTCAGCTTTAGCACGACCTCTTCCGTGATGGAGGAAGGCATCCACCGGCCTCGTAGGTCGGAGCCGGACATTGTCGAAGGTCGAAAGTACCCGAATCTGGAGCCCTGGGTGTTGGAACTCGGGGCGAGGGGCGGATTCGATTGAGGATTGAAGAAAAAGGACGGGCCTTGGTCTCATTATAAAGAGGGAGAATACCAAGAGACGTCCCCGTGACCATTTGGAACCCGCCTTCGATGGAGGGGGCGTGGCAACGGGCGCGGTTGGGTTACCCACGTCTGTATTGATGAGAATCCCGAAATAAGGGGAACACGATCTCTGCTTCGACAAGACGTGCCAAGGAAACCGCTTCGCTAAACGCGCGGAGGTGGTATAATAAAAACGATTCGAGTAAAGGCTTGCTTGTGGTGTGACATCACGCCACAAAATACGTCAGCAGATTGAACTTGTGTAAATATTATTCTCTCTACGGTGGTGTGTGGAATTTATTTTGCAGAGCCGGACACTATCCTGGTGTTCACAATCTTCTATAAATTATTCGGAGGAGGAACCCGCCTTGCAACGCCGAAGACAATATGGGCGTCGGACTCGTCGTCATTGAAGCCTGGTTCAGGGGCTACTGAGGGAGTCCTGGACTAGGGGGTGCCCGGATAGCCGAACTATCATCATCGACCGGACTCCAAGACTATGAAGATACAAGATTGAAGACTTCGTCCCATGTCCGAATGGGACTTTCCTTGGCGTGGAAGGCAAGCTTGGCGATACGGATATGTAGATCTCCTACCATTGTAACCGACTCTGTGTAACCCTAGCCCTCTCCGGTGTCTATATAAACCGGATGGTTTTAGTCCATAGGACGAACAATAATCATACCATAGGCTAGCTTCTAGGGTTTAGCCTCCTTGATCTTGTGGTAGATCTACTCTTGTAATACCCACATCATCAATATCAATCAAGCAGGACGTAGGGTTTTACCTCCATCAAGAGGGCCCGAACCTAGGTAAAACATCGTATCCCTTGTCTCCTGTTACCATCCGCCTAGAGGCACAGTTCGGGACCCCTTACCCGAGATCCGCCGGTTTTGACACTGACACCGGGCTCCTCAGCGGGCCCCTTGGCGGCGTCTTCAGCGGCACCCTTAGCGCTCTCCTCGGCGGCAATCTTCTCGGCCTGCGCCGCGGCATCCTCGGTGACGTCCTTGATCACGGTGTCGACGTCCTCTGGATCCATTGAGGAGAAACCTAGGTGCCAAGAAGGAAACAAGATGAAGCAAAGATCAGAGCCAGTAAAGAAGAAATAAAGAATGCAAGTGGAGACGGAGAGCAAATGGCTTACCCGCGCCAAGCCAAGAAGCAGAACCCCCCTCTCCGCCGAGGTCCGGCGTCGAGGCAAAGCCACCGGCGTCTGTGTTCTCCCCCCTCCTCCGTGTGCATGGCCTTGGTGCTTGGTACCCTTGCCGGGGACGCCCCTCGGGGCGGTGTAGTCGACAGAGGTGGCACGTTGGGAGAAGCCCTCTGCGGCTCCCCTTGGTGTTGCTCCCCTCCTGCATCCACGGCATGGTCAATACTGAAGCATCGTGCATGACGCACATTGACAGAGGGTGCGTGATGGACTCACGCTGGGGGCTGGGCTGGGGGCTGCTATCCGGGCTGCTCGACACCACCAGTGGCGTGCCGGAGGTGCCTGCCGGGTGCTGGCCGCTCGTCGAAATCCTGGCCCTCTTCACCCTCTGGGCCAGCGTCTCCACATCCCTGCAAGATGAAGATGAGTGGGCAACACCGTTAGAGGAAATGAGAGAAAAGGGAGAAAGAAAAGAAGGGGGAAGCACGAGCTTACTCTTCATCCTCCTCCTCCTCCTCCTCTGTTGTTTTCCTCTTCCTCTCCGAGCTGAGGGGCCCAAAGTCGAAGGCAATCCCTGCACCAACATCTGCCGGCGATGGGGGGATAGTGGCATCTGGGTACGCTTGGACGATGAAGAAACATATTCCTTCTTCTTCGCCGCCACGGCCTCCACCGCCTTCTTCGTCTCCGCAGCCCTCGTCTGGCGCACCAACGTTCCCTGAGCCAGTCGTAGCTGCGCGGCCCGGCCAGGACGAACCGGCTCGCCAGAGGCAGTCCGCCACAGGACTCACTCCTTTCCAGTGACTGGAGGGTCGGCGGCCGTGGCCTTCTCCTCCTCGTCCGTCTCCGATGACCCATCGACCACATCCTCGACGAGGGGGGCCCCAGCGCTGGCGCCGTTGGCCTCCCCAGTGGCCGCCGCCCACCGGGCAAGGTCTTCCTCCTCCGCTTTGGCCGCGGCCTTGTCCACCATGGCGCCAGCGTTGCCGGCCTCCTCGGCAAGCTTTGCCTCCTCTGCGGCAAGCCTCGCCTCCCTCACCCTGGCGGCGATGTAGTCCAGCTCCTCCTGAGAAGTGTCCTGGACAAGCCGCGGCTCAGCGGTGACGTACCCCTCGTGTAAGGTGTCGAAGAATTCCTACACCTTAAGCTCGTCTGGCTCGACCCAGCTCGGGTCAAGGCCATGCGCGTTGAAGAGCGGCATCATGGCGATAATCTCCGACCGGCGAGAATTGTTACTAAGTGGGACCACCCCCATAGGCAACTTGAAGACGGGCTCCTTGTCCACCTTACCTGCCTTCGCGGCAGCCCTTGCAACCTTGCTGGACCGCTCAACCTCGCCTTCTTCATTGACCTCGAGTTGGAAGATCCGTTGGCAGAGATGAGCGTGCCTTAGCATCGTCAGATTTTGGTCGAGGCCGGGGCGGAGCCTCATGATGTCAGCAACATTCACAAAAAGCCAGGCCGGACTCCCCTTATCATTCAGAGGAGCGATTCAGTGACGGATGAAGTCCACCCCGATCATCTCGAGGGTGAGCCCGGCCCGGGTGAGCCGAAGGATCCTGGTGGTGGCAATCGTGAGCTTCTCGTCGTCGGCATCGACGTCGCCCCACTCCTTTCCGCAGACCGGCGCCACCCAGCGAACCTCACAGAATGCTGGCGGGTTATCCTCCTCGATCCAGCACCACCGGCCCTGCCACTCTTCCCACCTCTCCTTCATGGCACCCTCTGGGTATGCCCCATTGGCCCTCGGATCTAGGCGACGCTGCCGGTGATGGCGCTCCCCTTTTGGATCCAAGGGGAGAAGTACTGGCGGAAGAGCGCCGTATTGGGGTGCACCCCAGCAAAGCCCTCGCAGAGGTGCGCGAAAAGAGCCATGCATGCCACGGCATTCGGAGTAAAACCCAGAAGGCGAAAGCCGAAGGTGTGCATAATGTCCTTGAAAAAAATAGAGAAGGGGGGACAGAGCCCACAAGAGAAGTAGTTGACGAAGAAGGGGTGCTGATTTGGGGCAGGCCCAGCACTGGCAGGGACGACGCGTGTGGCTAGATGCCCCGTCGTTTCTCCCCCTATCTTCGCCCCCCACAAAAGCTTGAAGAAATCCCGGAGCACGGGCACGTCGACCGTCAGGGGGAAGAGGGCGAACTGCGCCCGTCGTGCCACCAGCTCGCTCTCCGACGGCTCCGTCGCCTCGGCATCTTTGGCCACTCCCTTGCCTTTGGTGGATTTGGGCACCACGGCGGCTGCGAGAAGCAGGAGGGCAGGGGATGGCGGAAGCACGTCGACGGTAGACGAAAGCAGGGGGCTCGAGAAGGAAGAAAGGGGGCGGCGGTTCCAAGATTGGAGAAGACGCGGGGAAGGGGTAAAGTGAGCAGCGCGCCCGCGGTTATTCCTTTTTATGGGGAAGGCGCGGGCCGCCTCCTTTCCCATTAACTGCGATATGACGCATGCATGCGGAAACCGTCCCACGCATGCCTCCCATGTCACGCATGCTCCCCCATGACGCGCGTCCAATGCAGATCGTGGGGGAAGCACATCAGACAGAACAGTTACCGCGGTAAAAATCCACCCCACCTGCCCGCGCATCGTTCTGGGCCTGGCCCAACAACGTGCCGCGCTTATGTATGGCCCATGCCTGAGGGCTCCTGTCGGTGTACAAAAGTAGGGGCTCTCCTTTTGACCCCTTTACTTGTGCATGGGCAGTCAGAAGCCACCCGCCACGGCCACACATAACAGGGCAGGAGAGGGAAGCCGGAGAGAAGCAGAAAGCACAAGACAAACAAAGCAACGACAAGGACCAAGGCCATAGAGATCGGATGGACGAAGCAGGTTTCCCCGGCAAGGACCCTTGCCGAGGCAGCCTTAGCAGCCCCGGCAAGGCCCTTGCCTGGGTAGCTCGCCCACACCATGGAGCGAGCCGCCTTCGAGCCTGCCAAAACTAACAAACGCGTCGGGGCAGGGCTCGGGAGGCACCTCCGTGGTGGCATGCAGATCTTTGTGAAGACAAAGAATATCCAAGATCAGATGAGGATTGGAAGGCAACAATCCTCGGCAGGGTTCCTGCCGAGGAAGCCCACAAGACCCCTGGCAAGGTCCTTGCCAGGGACAACAGCGCGCCACGGCAAAACCATTGCCGGGCCACCCGGCAAGGCCCTCGGCAAGGGCACCAGCGGGGCCACTGCCAGGCCCACACCAGCCAAATCTCCGAAGCCGCCGACCCAACCAACTGGGTAGGCACCTGCGTGGCAGCATGCAGCCCTTTGTGGAGGCTCCACCATTGCGCCACCTCAGCTGCTTGCCTGCCTACATGGCACTGCATGCATCGCTGGTCAGGGCGCGTGTCAAAGCGAGGAGGAGCGGCGACGGACGGGACGGGCCTCGCTCCCATCCCCGATAAAGTGAAGGGACACCTAAGCCTTGCATTAAATGCACTTTGTCCTGTAATACCAGCGATAAGCTCGCAGCACTGTAGGCCTTTCCACCTCCTGTGTGCCACTGTGGCAGCCCCTTTCGCCTATAAAAGGAGGCCCATGGTGCACTAGAGAAGGATTCAAATCTTTGGAACCAGGCAGCACCCAGAGCTAGTTCGAGAGCTCAAGAACACTCAATACATCCACCAAAGTAGGACTGTAGGGTTTTACGCATCCTTGCGGCCCGAACCTGGGTAAATCCCCCTATTGTTGATTACTAGTCCCGCTCTTCTCACGATCCCGTGCCCCGCAACCGTAGTAGGGATTCTTCTGATCCCATAGGTGTCATTTCCCAACGACACGCTTCGATCGGGGTAGTCTACCGTCACTCTACTATGGAGTAATTTAGTGCATGGATGGTGGACCCAGGTGCTGGCTGTCCCACACGTCGGCGAAAGTGAGTAATTTAGTCCATGGCTGGAGGAGGATCCGCACAGTAGAGCGTGTCCACTGTTTTTCTGAAGAAAAAAATGATCACAACAAGCGTTTCCACTCTTATAACGGAGGAGTGTGAAACACGACAGCCACTTGAACATACACAGTGCTCCTACTACTAGGCATGTGCAGTGGTTCATACGTCAGTACTACACAATCTTGTTGCTAGTGTAGTAAGATATGACGATAACAAATGATGTTGTGTGCATGTCAACTACTCCTATATGTAACATAGTACCCCTTTTTTCTCTGCCGGTCAAGAATGAACGGTGAGATCAATGTTAACAGAAGTAGGTCTACAGCGCACAGAGAGTACGGTGCTACAGTACTCCATGAAACATGAACCATATGGAGCACGAGTAGTGTTAGGCAGGGTGTATGAAGGGTGCACGAGATGGGAGCAAAAGGTCACTTCTCGACCCACTTTTGGGTGTTTGGCAGAGTACATGAAGGGCGCATGAGTCCACACTAATAGGTTAACAAAAATACACGAAGAGGAAACAACTATATTGAGATGAGAATGCAACCAAACACACCCACATGCTTTGTGCTACAGTGACTGGTCTGCACTGTCTGAGTTTGATCCAACGGTCATGTTGCGCCGAGACATGGACATGCCCATGCAGAGGGCGCCTAAACACCACCGAAGTCCCTCTGCTTCTCGATGCGCACGACGTTGGTGATGCATGGTGCAACCGCCCACAGAGCCCGCTCTCGGTTGACGAGAGCCAGCTCGTCAAAGACGGCGTCCAATGGCACAAATGGATTCCGGTGACGGAGCCCTGAAAGGATTCACCCGGCAACGGCAATGGCAGCCCGCAACCCCTCCTTGTCCAGCTCAGCCCCCACCATCGCGCGGAGACGGCTCAACTCCTCAGAGATATAGGTGAAGAAGGAGACCAGGTCAGGAAGTCGCAGCTCGTTGAAGTCGACCGGGTGGTCGAAGGGGTTTAGCCCGACGACCGACATCGTTGCGCTAGCACGACGGTAGGCATCACGCAGCCGCAATATGTGCGTGGCAACTTGGTTCACCAAGTGCCTGAGGCGATCCTAGACCTCATCACGATCGTCCCGTTTGCGCTCCAGGCGGCTCCCCTGACGGCCTATCGTATCTCCCGCTTTCTGCAGCAACGCCGCCGACGCCTCGAGCATCTTTGTGGTGGACGCCTGCCGCTTTTGAAGCTCCGTGAACTCTAGCACATAATGGAGGAGCATGGCACTCCTCTCCTCCTTGAGCTCACAGAGCTCCACGTCCTTGGCCCCAAGCTCCGCATCCTTGGCATGGAGCTCCTATGTCAAGCGCCTCACCTCGCACTCTGTGATCTGCTGCGCCGCCATGGCACCAGGTAGAAGCAATGGGGAGAGGAAGCAAAGGGGGCGAAACGGCTGAAAGGCAATGCAATCTACGGGAAGGCGGAGGGAGCCAGCCGAGGAGCAGGGAATCTTTTGGTTTTCACCACGGTAAAACACGAGTCGACGACTTCTCACATCAGGGAGCAGTGGGTTTTACAGGCGGAGTCATCATGACTAATTGCTGCCGCACCTGCTCCCGTCAATCAAAAAATTAAAAATCCTGTCGCGCTTGCTCCCGTCAATAAAAAAATTAAAAATCCTGCCGCACCCAAACACCAGAGCAATGCCACAGTGGATATTTAAATTTACTTGCCGGCAAGTAGATAAAAAAGGGGTGAAAAAACAAATGTGGTGGCGGCCTAGCTAATCGGTCGAGCTAGTCCAACTAGAGAGCCACCGTGCTTCACTGATGTACTCGGCGGGAAAGGTGGTATTTCGTGATTTGATGACTCATTTACTTGCTTCGGCGCTACGACCGAGGAGGACCCAGAAAACGCGCGGTAGGGCGTCCCACGTTAGGAAGAATATATGCGTGCACCACCCGTGAGGACCCCGAAACCACGCGGTAGGGTGTGCCACGTCTCGGCACGGAGGAAAAATGTGCGTGTAAAAATATATTCCCTCCTCCTAGGTGTGTAAGTCATCTTATGAAAATCAAATAATCCCAAAACACTTAGGCGCGGTGCATTAACTTCTATCTCGTTTCTTGTTTCTTGACATATCAACCAATAAGAGATGATGTGTGTGAATGCTTTTAATGATTTGAGACTACCAAACACGACATGCAGTGGTTAGTTAGTAGATAAACATTAAGGTCTTTCATTTTCCACTCCTCCTTGGTCACGATGACTTACTCACCTAGACGGAGGGAGTACTATATCAGACATCGGCAGTAACTCTAGTACCTATGGTTCGACCTCGGGACCCAGCCAGTCGGTCAAAAACACCCCACTAGCCACACAGCTTCATCATGCAAACGTGGCACGAAGGATAGATGTGGTTAGCTCCGTCTCGACCAGCCACAACGTCTCTTGTTCTAGGCGATTCTTCTATTTTCCAAGCTTTTTTTAGTTGTAATAACACCACAGCAAGCTAGCGCCACTCTTCGGGTGTGCCCGTGCAAAGGTTAGATGATGGAGAGAAGAGAGATTGAGATCGCAGACCTGGGACCCACCAGTAAGTGAGACAACGGTCATGCACGTGTTGACGAGGCACTCCCTCTACTCTACTCAATGTAATACTGTATAAAATCAAGTTATGGGACAAAGCCAACAACGGTTGTTGTTTTAGGCTATCAACTTACGCTTTGTAGTCTAGGTTGCCAGTTCGAATCTCGTCTTTCAGATTTGTTAGTTTTAGATCCAAATTTGATTAATGACAAGTGGGACCCCCGTGTGTTGTTCCGATATTTTAGTGTAGGATGGTTTTTTTGACCAAACACTTTGCGCGGTTAGACAAGTAACAACACGAGTTACACGTATTTTGCAAGTTTACGAACAAAAATGACAGCGACATATAATATCACATCCACCCCGCCGCTTAGATACTATGGTGATACAAGTTTTTACACCGTTGGAAGTGAGATCCAATGGCTTGGGAGTAGTCTTTGTAATTATGCGCAATTTCCAAACTCTTCAAAGGTTTTTTTGCAAATAAAACATTCAGGCCTCGTGTGTGCTGCTGCATCTTCAATCCAATGGCTCCCCGTTGCTCATATTAGGTGCTCCCCGTAGCTTAATTACCCGCTACGGTGATATGAGCATCTAGGTCGTATGATCAGTGATCAGATGGCACATGCGTAGTACTTGTACTTTCTGCGCATTTGCCAAACTCTATCAGCCGTACATTGCAAAAACACTCAAACCTCCTACTATGGGCCGTTAGATCTCAGTGAACTCGTATCACCATAGAATCTACGGTGCAGGAGCACCTCATATACTCCCGTGCGATAAAACATAAGGTGCTATCGCAGCTTGGATGCTATGGTGATACGAGCTTCGAGGTCGTTTGATCTGAGATCCAATGGCATATGAGCAGTCTTTGTGCTTGTAAGCAGTGGCCAAACTCTTTTGGGGCTTTTCTGCAAAAATCATTTGAACCACCGAGGAGGTGTTGGGTCACAAATCTAACGGCTCCGAAGAGCTTGTATCACCAAAGCATCTAAGGTGTGGTAGTGTAGGATCGAAAGTATGTCTAGAGGGGGGGGGTGATTAGACTACTTGACCAAAATAAAAACTTTGCCTTTTCCCAATTTTAATTCTTGGCAGATTTTAGCAACTTAGCACAAGTCAAGCAATCAACCTACACATGCAATTCTAGAGTATAGCAGCGGAATTTAACACAATTGCATATGAAGGTAAAGGGGAGGAGTTTGAGGAGGCAAATGCAATTTGAGACACAGAGATTTTTGAGCCGTGGTTCCGATAGGTGGTGCTATTGTACATCCACGTTGATGGAGACTTCAACCCACGAAGGGTAACGGCTGCGCGAGTCCAAGGAGGGCTCCACCCATGAAGGGTCCACGAAGAAGCAACCTTGTCTATCCCACCATGGCCGTCGCCCACGAAGGACTTGCCTCACTAGGGGTAGATCTTCACGAAGTAGGCGATCTCCTTTCCCATACAAACTCCTTGGTTCAACTCCACAATCTTGTCGGGGGCTCCCAAGTGACACCTAGCCAATCTAGGAGACACCATTCTCCAAGAAGTAACAAATGGTGTATTGATGATGAACTCCTTGCTCTTGTTCTTCAAATGATAGTCTCCCCAATACTCAACTCTCTGTCACAGGATATGGATTTGGTGGAAAGAAGATTTGAGTGGAAAGCAACTTGGGGAAGGCTAGAGATCAAGATTCATATGGTAGGATTGGAATATCTTGACCTCAACACAAGTGTAGGTGGTTCTCTCTCAGAAAATGTAAGTTGGAAGTGTAGGCATGTTGTGATGGCTCTCTCCAGGAATGAAGAGGGGGTGGAGGAGTATATATAGCCTCCACACAAAATCTAACCATTACACATAACTTACCAATCTCGGTGGGACCAAATTGAGAAACTCGGTCGGACCGATTTAGCAAATATAGTGACCGTTAGTATTTTTGGTGGGACCGACATGCAACTCGGTAGGACCGATATGGTTAGGGTTAGGGCATAATGTAATCTCGGTGAGACCGATTACACAAACTCGGTGAGACCGATTTTGGTAATAAGCTAACCAGAGAGTTGGTCAGGTAAACTCGGTGGGACCGATTCGCTCATCTCGGTTGGACCGGAACGTTATGAAAGGGAAACAGAGAGTTTACATTGCAATCTCGGTGGGACCGATTCGCTCATCTCGGTTGGACCAGAATGTTACAAAAGGGAAACAGAGAGTTTACATTGCAATCTCGGTGGGACCGATCGCTCATCTCAGTGAGACCGAAACGTTGTGAAAGGAAACAGAGAGATTACAATCCCATCTCGGTGAGAACGAGATCCCTATCGGTGAGACCAATTTGCCTAGGGTTTGTGGCAGTTGCTATGACATCTAAACTCGGTGGCGCCGGATAGAAAGAATCGGTGGGGCCGAGTTTGACTTTTGGTTTAGGTCATAGCTGGATGTGAGAAAGTAGTTGAGGGCTTTGGAGCATATCACTAAGCATCTTGAGCAAGAAACTCATTAAGCAACACCTCATCCCTCCTTGATAGTATTGGCTTTTCCTATAGACTCAATGTGATCTTGGATCACTAAAATAGAAAATGTAGAGTCTTGAGCTTTGAGCTTGAGCCAATCCTTTTGTCCTTAGTATTTTGAGGGGTCCACTTTTCTCATCCATGCTATGCCAATCATTGAGCTTTCCTGAGATATTTATCTTGGAATAGCATTAGCTCAATGAGCTATATATTGTTAGGAATTACCAAAATCACCCAGGGATAGTTGCACTTTCAGGTAGCACATGATATTCTTACATACAGGAGAATATGATGTCCTCCTTCATCTTAGAAGCTACGATGATACGAGCATCGAGGTCGTTGGATTTGGGATCCAAGGGCATCTGAGTAGTTTTTGTACAAATTGTGTGCAATTCTCAAACTCATCAAGGTTTCCTGTAAAAATATTAAGACACATCATGTGAGCTGCTATACCTCAGATCTACAAGCTCCAAGCAACTCGTATCGGCATATAGCATCTAAGGTATGGGGGCACATGATATTCTCCCGGGGAGGAGGGGTGAGGGGTGCACAACCAATCAGTAGTTGGGAGGGTGGGGACAAATATAATCTAAACAACCCTAATCAGAGCTCCACAATTTTATCTAAGGTCGAGGGGTTGACCCCCGACAATCATAGCTCCGCCTAAACACAACATTTGCATGTCCTGTAGTACTAGACTTAATATTCATGTTTCAGTTTCATGTTCATTTTAAATATTGAACTGAGGACCATGCATGTCTTACATTTTACTCCCTTTGTTCCTACAAATATTAGTCTTTTTAGAGATTTCAAATGGACTAGCACATACGGATGTATATAGACATATTTTAGAGTCTAGATTCACTCATTTTGCTCCGTATGTAGTCACTTGTTGAACTCTCTAAAAGACTAATATTTAGGAATAGAAGGAGTATTTTTGAAAACGTGTCATACATGCATGGTTTGGAAAAATAGATGCACTATACTTATTGGATTGTTGTTGTGTTCGTGCGTGTGTGTCTGTGTGTGTGTGTGTGTGTGGTCATATGCTTGATACATACAAAGTTTTCTCACCTCCATATTGTTCATCTTTTAAATTTGAATTTGCATTGGAAAACTTACTAGGGATACCATAAAATGTGGAATCCACGTTGAGATCACTATATCACAAACTCACTCTAATTCAACAACTCGTCATAAATCAATTACCATGTTGAGATTAGTATTTGCAAGGAAAATACGGGTATTGTAATACACATAGATTCGTTCGCCAATTTAAAAGGTTCCTTTCGTATTCTCGAATGGTAGGACCCAACGGCGTACCAGCCAGACCTTGGCTCCTGTTGATCCTAAAAAAAATCGGGCTCGTGTCCTTCTGTGGCGTGCGTGGTACGCACATTAGGCAACCCCAACCAGTCGAACCTCAACGTTTCAAGTCGAAATATCTGGCGGCCAGAATTCCAGCCCTAGGAAATTATCCTCATGTCCCCGGTCCATAATGACTACCGATGAACAACGGAGGGATGCTTTAGTAACTAGACAACGTTACCTACCATGCCGAGCACGGTTAAATTCCCTCGGTCGCCGCTCATCAAGGTCACCCGTCAACTGCATTGCCTAGTACTACTACTACTACACCAGGATGAGCACAAAATTGAGCCCGTTTGTTCGTGCCTAGTACTTGAGTTAATATATCAGGCAATGCACTGGTACGGAGGGATTATCCTTTTACTCTGCATATATAACTTGTCTGAAGTCTAACTAAGCAAAATGTTTGACGAAATCCTTTCTTAAGAAATACAACAAGACAGATGTACGGCTTGAAAATTTATTGCATGATGCAGGTTATGATATTGTTTCTAATCCTGGATCTTAAATTTCAGAAAATCCAAAAGTGACCATAAATTCTTGAAACTGAGCATGGTCACGTGATATGGCACAAATATTACTTCGTAAGTTTTTTCTTCAATTTGAGACAAGCTGCTTATGACAAGTTGCACAAATGAAGAGCCAAGGTATTTTGGAACAAAGACCTGTCACGTTAAGGCGAACGCTTTCACTATTGAAACCGTGGGCGTTTATGTGCCGCCACGAGTCCTCGCTTCTCATCGGCAGGTGCCATCTGAGGAAGTGTGTCATGAGTCGACGGGAGGCATGCGAGCAGACCGCTGCGCCAGCTGACAGGGAGGCGTGCGAGTAGACCACTATGCAGGCTCACTGGGAGGCGAGCCCTTTGACCAGGCTCCGCCGCCCACGTTCGTCCTAACTGCTCGCACTTTTAATGTCGCCGGTGCTGCAGTTTAAAATCAACCCCGCACTACTCGGTATCGCTACAATCTTCTCTCTTCCTCTCCGATTCTCCTGTTGTCTACCTCCAACTAGCCTGACCTAAACGTATGCCATGCTGCATCACGATGGTCTGCCCTAAGGAAGACACCTAGCCGGAGTCTCAAGAACATAAGGCGCTTTGGGACGAGCTTGAACTAGCCTTGCAGGAAGGCGCTGCGCCTATCCCCACTCCCATTCTGGCTCCCGTCGCCCCGACTGCGCTAGCGCCCGTCCCCGTGGCATTGATGGACTGGGAGCCGCACATTGTCGCCGAGCTTGATCCCACGGGGTTCCACGAGGTCCCCGCCGACTTTCACGCGCCCGTGCACCTGCCAGCGCACGCGCCTGCGCGTGCACTGACGTGCACGCCCGTGCCGGTGCCCGTGCACCTGCCAGCGCATGCGCCTGCACGTGCACTGACGTGCGCGCCCGTGCCAGTGCCCGTGCACACGAATGTCTCCGCCGCACCGTTGAGAGCGCATGTCCCCGTGCGGGTGCCAGTGCCCCCCTTAGCGGCATGGATGGCTGCCATCGACCGCTTCCTTGCACCAACGCTAGTCGCCTCCTCCCACCAGTTGACTCGCTCCGAAGTCCAAAACATTTTGGCCTTCCTTGAAGCTAGGCCATTGTCCAGGAGTACGCAAACAACGGTGCAAGATGCCTTTGTCGCCATTGATCAGTGGCCCGACGACACACAGAGCACGGCAGAGGAGCCGCTTCCCACTGCAAGACGCCCCCCTCCCCCACCGCCGCGTAATCTAAATTTTCCATGAAAAACGTTCGAATTGCCATGCTTAAAATCCGAACATTTATCATTTCCGTTTATTTTATATCAATCGTTGTATAATTTAAAGTCGGAGTCAGACTGAACGAAATCTATGGTTTGATCGATTGAATGCTCTGCTAGAGCCGTATCAAATTAAATATAAAACGTCATCAAGCCACATGTATTCCTTGTCATCCAACGACCTAGATTGCTTCAATGTCGAGTGTTCTACACGTTTAGCGTGCAGTCAATTTCATGCCAAAATAGTGCTAATCACATAATAACACGCAAATAATATCCTACTTAATATCCGCATGCACTTAATATACTTCCAAATTAACGTGCATTGCACATACACACTGACTAGTGCTGCTAGTACGTGAAACTGGTGCCGTGACTTGTGAACGCGTCCAGATATGGTCAACGGCAACATCGCCCGCGAGTTCTTCGTGTTTGCCCGTGCGTCTAAACGCAGAAGGGGAGGAGAGAGAGAGAGAGCACACATGGAACTCACCAGTAAGTGAAGGCGAATAGTACTAAAAATAATATTACATGTTATCCATTAAATTGGATGTGGTAATATAAAAACATTATGTGAACAAAGGGGGTACATCAAACATTGTTGTTCTACGTATGTTGCCTACTGACGTGCGGCTTGAAGGCCCGGTCGCATGTTCGATCCTCGTCCTTTATTTTTTAATTTGTATATGGGTCCAAAATTGTTTCATGACATGTGGGCCCGTCGGTGTGTAGTTTGTAGCACTTTAATTTGTGGGTCGAAATTTGTTCCATTCCAAGTGGACTATCGGTGTGTAGTTTTGTAGCTTATTTATAACAATTAAAGAGAACAACATAGTTTTTTGCAATAATACCATGGTGCAACATCGAACGCGAGAAAGGACGTGCGAGAGAGCGATGACCGAGCCAGAGGGAAATCAACTAGGGGAGTTGCGGGGGTTGCAATGGTGTTTGGAGTAGTTGTGGGCCGAATGCTATGAAAATATAATCTAAACCGACCGGAATAAATGCCTACACAAATTAATCCAAGGTTGGAGTGCCCCTCGCAATGTAAATAGCTCCGGCTTTGCGAGGGATGGAGAGGTAGTAGCTTCAATGCGTGGAAGATACGGTGTGAGAAAGCGAGGTCAATCAAGAGACATATAGATAGAGAGACAAAGTGAGTATGGTCCGACATACACTGAACATATATATATATGCTCTGGAGAGATATTGTCCGATTGAGCTTTTGGCAAGGGTGAGAGCTGTAAGATAGAGCTTGAGAGATGATCCAGTCACAGATGTGTAGATATATTTTGTGCGTGGGAGGAAGCAAGGTCAATCGATCACATAGGGTCGCCGTGCGATCAAAAGAGTGAGACGGGTTGGAGAGAGAGTGACCTAGATAGACAATGTGCGTGAGAGAGTATACAATGTGAATAGGTCGAATTGGGATCAAACATGGTGACATATCGTTTTTGTCCGAGAAAGAGCGAGGTCAGTCGAGACATACAGAGAGAGAGAGAGAGAGAGAGAGAGAGAGATTGAGTGAGCGTGGCCCGCCATGAGGTCGAAAGAGTGGCGGCCGCTTGGATGGACTGACCTAGATAGACAATCTGCGTGAGAGAGTATAGAGTGTGTCGATCGAGGCCCGAACATGGAGATATATCATTTGTGTGTGAAAGAAAACAAGGTTAAATGAGACTCAGATAAAGAGAGCAAGATTGAGCGAGTGTGGCCTGCCTTGCGGAAGAAAGAGTGAGACAGTCTCAAGGAAGTGACCTAGATATACAACATGCGTGCGTGAGCACGAGAGGTTGGGGGGCTAGATAGGCAATGCATGTATTTAGCGTGAGAGGGTGAGAGGGAGAGGGGGAGAGAGAGAGAGAGCTCGGCATGGGGTGCAATGGCGGGTGTGTGAGGTAAATACATTTGGTAACAGAGTGGAAAAAGGGGTTGTGTAGTTGAGAGACTAAGAGATCAAAACATGGAGAGAAAGAATGAACGTGTGTTGGAAACCGATAGTGTAACGCCCCGGATTCGATGATCTTTTCTTCTTGCATCTCGAAGTGCAATTAAATCTCCGTATTCTTTTGAAGTGGAGTTTTGCATTTCTTTGTTCTTCTAAGCTAGCCAATCATTTCCGTTTGTGGTCGGTTATCACCTCATAATTTCTGAGATGTTATCCATAAGTCCACAATAAGCTTATTCTTTCGTTGTTGATTTTCTCAACAACTCCGTTCAACCCTCCCTTCTAAATTCTTTCCATTCCATTCTTTCAATTTTTTCCAGAGGCATTGCATTGTTCATCTCATCAACTGTCATTCCATCTTGTGAAGTTCATGTTCTATTCCTCCATGTTTCAGCCGGACTGCTGCCTAAATCTTTTCAGTCTTATTCGTTTCTTATCTCGTTCTAACCGGAGTGGTTTTGTAGCCTATCTGATTCCATGAGCTTTCGATTCTCGTCATTCCCCTCTTCTTCTTGAGTGCTCTCGATTCTTTGCTTCTTCTCTTGAGTTCTTGTTTCACCTCATCCCTTTTCCCTTCCATCTCGGCCCTAAGATCTCGGGACGAGATCTCTTGTTAGTGGAGGAGTGTTGTAATGCCCCGCATTCGATGCGCCAGGTGTCCGCCAGTTATTCGCCGTCTTTGCCATGTCATCATCTGCATTGCATCCTCATGTTTTTCAAAACTTGCATCCGAGCATTTTCCCTATTGTCCGTTTTGCAATCCGGCACTCCTATGTCCTCTGGCGTCCCCCTTTTGTCTCCTGTTGTGAGCGGGTGTTAAACTTTCTTGGAAAATGGCCCGAGGTTTGCCAAGCGGCCTTGGTATAGCACCGATAGACCGCCTGTCAAGTATCGTGCCATTTGGAGTCTGTTTGATACTCCAACGGTTAACCAGGTAACCGTAAAAGCCCTCTTTGTGTTGCAGCCCAACACCCATCCAAAGTGGCCCAAAACCCATCCTAATCCCCTCCATGCTCTCGGTCGTTCGATTACGATCGTGTGGGCGAAAACCGCACTCCATTTGGAGTCTCCTAGCTCCCTCTATCTATAAATTAGCCCCTCCCCCCGAAATTCGCGGATGAAATCACCCCTAATCCTAGCTCCACCCTCCTCTACGCCACCGGACACGTCCGGACGATGCCGGACATGTCCAGAACCGCCGTCCCCGGTGAATCCGCAGCCGCCACCTGTCCCTTCCCATCCCGCGCGCCGCCGCGGCCCACCAGGCCCGCAGCGGGCCCGCGCGAGCCCGGCAGCCCCATCGCCCGAGGCGCCCTGGGCCCGAGCGCCTCGCCGCCTCCCATCGCCGGCGCCGCCCGCCGTCCACTGATGCTCGCCGGTGCGTGCCTCCGCCGCCGCCGCGTGTCTCCTCGCCGGACTCGCCGCCGTCGCCCTCCTCAGCTCCCACCCCAGACCCGGCGCCGTCCGAGCCCCGACCGCCGCCGTGCCTCCCCTCGCCGGCATACCGCTCCACCACCGCCTCGGACCGCCTGTGCCGCGGCCGGCCCCGAGTGCGTCATCCCCTCGCCGGAGCGCCACCAGCCGCCGCGCACCTCGCTGCACGCCTCATCGGCCGCTGCCTCCTCTTCACCGCGCCGCCTCGGCCAGATCCGGCCGCAGGAAGGCCGGATCCGGCGCCCCCCTTGCCGGCCCCCTCCTCTCCGGTGATCCACGTCGTCCGTGCCCGCTCCCCGATCCAGATCTGGATCCAGAGATTGACCCTGATTTTCCCTAAGTCCCTTTTTCTGTCGTGTTTTGGTGCCCCCTTCATTTTGTGAGTTGTGTAGTGAGTGCATCAAGTTTGTTTTGCGTGCATAGTATATCAAAATGTTCGTCATGAGATGTTCTTCATTTTGTTCCATTGTGCCATGCTTGTTTGAGATCATCTTGATGCCCGAATCATCGTTGCAAGTGTGCTATATGATGTTAATCTGCTGAAACTGTTATAACTTGGTGATTTGTCATTTTTGTTGCATTTGATGTGTGCATCCTATGAGCATGAGCTCTACATGTGTTTTTGAACTATGACATGCCATCTTTACAGGGGTGCAATCCATGTGTTTTTGTGAGTTGTGTAGTGAGTGCATCAAGCTTGTTAAGTACTGTACTTGATGTTACTGTTTTGCTAGGCTGAATCTGTTATTTCGTGATGCTATGTAAACCTGCTTCTACAAGTCATTCTATGCATAATCTGGAGATGTTCACAAAGGATGTTTTGTTATACATGTTATGCTCTATCCATCCATGCCCCTGGTTGCATTTATAGCCTGCTGTAGCTTGTTGTAATCTTGCTCTCAAGTTGCTAAATAATGTTGCTGTCAGCCTGTTAACATTAAGTTCAGTTTTGCCATGTGATTTTCTAGTGATTCATGCACCCTATGAACTTTCTCTTGCCATTCTTAGCTTCATAAACATGTCTTCTTACTGTTGATTGCCTTGCCATGCCATGTATTGCTCTGTGGTGAGTGGTACAAGCTCACCAACATGCCTACTTATCGTTGTTCCTGCCATGTATGAATCTGTCATATAACTTGCTATGTTTACATGGGTGCCATCATATCTTCTGATCCTTTTTGGCTCATGGTCAGTAAAGGACTTTTGTTCTATGCATTTAGTAGTATCATGATATGCCTTTGTTTGCCATGTTAAGTTCCTGTAGCTTGTTGTTTGATATCTCTAAACATTGCAACCTGATGTTATTTCTGCAAAGTCTGAAACTGTTATTATTTGCAATCTTGCTATGTCTTTTTGAGCATGTTCTAGTGTTTTCTGGAGTTAGCTCAGTGTTCATGTTTTGTTATGCTTTACCTATACATCATGTCCATGCCTTTTGTTCTCATGTTGAGGTGCTGTAGCATGTTTTGATGCTTGCAATATGCCTAGTTGCTGTTCTGGACAGCTTGACCTTTAAACTTGTATAGAGTGTATGTGTTGAACCGTTGCTCCGTTTTGAGTGTGCTTTATATGAAACTTGCTTGATTTTGCATGTAGCTTCATATTATCATGTTGCATCCTTGTTTTGAGCATGTTTTCTTGATGTTTATTTGCATTTTGCATCAATGCCATGTTTAACTTGTTTTGCTCATATCTTCTAAGTCGTAGCTCCAAATCTAATGAACTTTATATGTAACTTGACTAGAATGTCGTGTAGATCATCTTGGTGCATCTTAACTTGCTGTTTAACAACTTGAACATAATGTTCAGGGGGAGAGAGAGAGAGCTCGGCATGGGGTGCAATGGCGGGTGTGTGAGGTAAATACATTTGGTAACAGAGTGGGAAAAGGGGTTGTGTAGTTGAGAGACTAAGAGATCAAAACATGGAGAGAAAGAATGAACGTGTGTTGGAAACCGATAGCTTCCTAAGGTGGTTAGGGGAGGAAGATTGACCGATACAGGAAGTATGTAGTGTGTGTGCGGCGGGGGGAGGGGGGTTGAATGTACATAGTACGAGACTTAATATCGATGTTTCAATTTAGTGTACATTGTAAGATTTGAACTGAGGACCATGCATGCGAGTAATTATTTCGAATTCGTGCCATACTAAGTTTCGAAAAGTTGACATTGACTCAATTTGTTGTGCTTTCTTGTAGGTCATATGTTTGAATCCATCCAAAAGTTTTCTCACTACCATGGTGTTCATCATATACATATGAATTTGTATTAAAAAAGTAGCGTGGATACAGTGAAATGCGAAATCCACGTTAGAATTGGAGATCGCTACGTGACACACACTCTAATCCAAGAAACTAATTATGTGACACACACTCTAATCCACGTTAGCGTGGATACCGTTTCGATTTTTTTCAAATAACTCCTCATTAATTAATTTATAGTACTCCCTCTGTTCACTTTTATAAGACCTTGAAGACATTTCAGACAATGTGCAAAACAGTTCATTTTAAGTTGTTTGAAACGACTTACAAAAGTGAACGGAGGGAGTATCTCGTTTCGAATGACTAATTATTGCAAGGAAAACACGGGCATGGTAATACATACAGATTCCTTTGCAAATGAAATAAGATTCGTTTGCATTCTCAAATGTAGGCGCACTAGGTAGACCAGGGTCGTGTCGAGGTGGACGCTGCTTCGGTGCCTTAAAGGCACCTGCCTTTGGTCACTGACATGTGGGCCAACCACCTGTTGGGCCCACATGTCACTGGAGGCTAGAGCGAATGAATTGGGATTTTTCCTGCTGTCGATCAATATGGGAGGCGCTCGTTTGGGCCACGAGCCTGCTATAGGGCCTGCCTTGCACTTATGTTATTGGATCATCCAAATTGAAACATTTTTCTTCATTTTTTACATTGCCTGCTCGTGCGTTGGGACGAACAAAACTAGCCTGGGCCAACCTAGACGACTCAAACTAGGTGCACACTTTCCAGCCACCTGAGGCGGCTGCCCATACCAGCCCCTATGGTTGCATCACCCCTTTTTGCGTGTATGATTGGGTAGTGAAAAATATTCCAGTGGCGCTTTTGATTTACCCACAGAATGGTTGAATTGCTTGTTTCTATGAACTGAGTTTGCAAATAATGTGAAGGATGTCAGTCTTTTCATCCTATTGTAGATTGCTTAGATCTCGATATGCCAAAAGTAATCACATGAAATATACAGTAAAAGCCAGTGTGATGTGTGGTGGCTACAACTAGTCCGACTACACGTCCTCATATAACATATCAAGGACGCACCATCTTATCACATTAACCATTCGACTTACCAATGCAGTTTGGGAAGAAAGAAGTATTGGGACTGCGTATCCAAGGAATTGATGCCATGGACTCCTTCGTACAACCTTGTAAGCAAAAAAGAAGTTGCAATGTGCCTGTACAAAGAACTAGCGTAAGTTCAGTTACCTGCTTCTCGGAATTTTAGTTAGCCACTTATTGCAAAATTGTTCAATTACGTTGCTTGGCTTAATTTAGTTTGCTACTGATTACATAATGCCACAGCCTGTTAATCATATTGTAGACTGCGCCTATCTATGTGTTTGATACTTATTGTTAAGAATTACTTGTTTGCCTTAACTTAAATATCTACTTGTTTGTTTAACTGCTTTGCTCCTACAACAACGGGTTACAATGATGTTAATAACTACTTTTCAGAATCCAATTGAAACTCTTTAATTCCTTGCTTGTTTAACTAGTTTGCTGTTATAACTCCCAGTTGAGATGTTTTGCTAACTTCAACTTTTCTGAATCCAATCGGAACTTTAATGGCAAAACAGGTTAGCCCAAGATCAAAGAGCGAGGTCCCCATGGATGTTGCATCATCCCACAGCAGTGGCACCGGCCCAATCGTGCATTATGAATTGCCAACTACTGATGCTCTAGAGGCTAAACTAGTGGTAGAAAGAGATTCTGCTTCTGCACTTAGAGATGAAGTTGACATGTTGAGGAAGCAAACAGCACAATCACAGTACTCAAGACAACCATTAAATATTTGGTGGATTTCAAAACGAAGCAAGCCGAGACTGACCAGATTGTTAAGGTCCTGAAGGAAAAAGTAAATTAAATTCCTACTTGGTAAATAATAGGTGAAATGTTCTTTCCATCGTTGAATAACCTTTGTGTTGTCTATTCATGTAATCAATCAAACCATTTGTTTTAGAGATCTTGTAATAATTGTTTTTTTTTGGTTTGTAATTTTATTTGAGCACAAGTTTGTATTAATTGATAAGACTCGGAGACATTTCATTTGGATTGCTGTGCCAGATCTACAAATATGCCAATCGGGTTGAATGTGCATTCAGCAATAGTAGTAGTATAGATGGACCATAAGTGGCACGCATCGGAAAGGGCCAAGATGCTGGCTAAAAAAAGGATGCTGTTGTAGCCAAAAAAAAGTACAGCGACCTGGCTTATGTATGTTAGTTGATATTATTGATCCATATACTCTATAAGTGTTTATATGTCTGTTAGTTCTGTACATTCTTGGTTGATTGACTCGGTATTTGAATCTTGATACATCGCTTGTGTACATATCTAAATGGGAGTACACATTATGCTGCGTGTGACATTTGAGTTGGACATGAAGTGTTCCAAATATTCGAATTCACCTTAAACTGGATTCTAGCTTCTGAATTTGAGTATCGGCATTTGTAAACCATATTCATATATGACAGTGGAATACATCTTTGTCGTCCTTTTGAAGATATATAAAAACACATAGAATGATTTATAAAGATTCATATAGGAATACAAAATGGATTCGAATTTAGTTGCCAGGGTAAACGTGGATGCTTATTGTCCCAAAATTCGAAAGAAGCGGCAAAATGTCCACTCCCACGTCGGCTGCCCGAAGCCAAGTGTTTGGGAGATGGAAATTACTGTCTACCCATTACACGGACAATCCATCGGCCCGATTTCCACTGCTCTAAATAGGGGTAGGTTAGTAACTTCAATTAGACGTGACACGACCGCCTCTGAGCCCATTCCGACACGGTGGGCGTCAAACATGGGCGGCAAAACACATTTGATTCAAGCTCGTCCGAAAGACCTCTGTTTCTCCCTCCATTCCCCATTCATACACGGTGGGCGGCAAAACAAACTCGACTCGGCCGAAATCGATGTAGGCAAATATTTTCAATAGGGGCAGGTTTGTAACTTCACTCAGACGTGACACAACCGCCCTACCTGTCAGCCCCGTTCATACACCGTGGGCGCCAACCATGGGCGCCAACCACCCTCTCCTCGCCCGAAATCGCTCTGGGCAAATATTGGCGAGATGCGAGATTACCGTCCTATCCCCAACCGACGAGACGTCCAAATTTTAAACGGGGGCTAAGTTCGTAACTTTCCCATATTTCAGACAGGCGCGTCCCAAAAACATGGTTCCCCGTACCTCTCCCTCCATTTTCCCATTCATACACCGTCCGCGCTAGAACACCCCATCCCCACACCAGCCTCCGTCCGCCACCCCATCCATCGCCGCCGTCCTCCACCACATCCATCGCCACCGTCCTCCACCATGCCGGAGCGCCTACCAAGACCGCGTCGTCCACTGCTAGAGATGGACGTTTCTCATCCACGGCGACGGACCAATAGCCTTGCATCGCGTCCTCTCGCTTCATCGGCGCCGTCGTCCTCTTTGCCGGGGCCGCTCACACGACCTTCTCTTCCACCGCAACGGGACTTATCCCCGATGCACCCGTCTACCATCGCAGATCTGCTTCAACGCCACCGACAGCCATCGCACCCCCGATGCCTACACGGCGCCGCAAGAGAGGTGGTACTTCATATCTCCTCAACTTTTTGATCTCAACCAGAAAATAGATCTTAACTTGGTTACTCTACTTTCTTTTCAGCTCTTAGAATTTAGTTCTTAGTTCGAAGCAAACAATGGATGCTAAATATCATTTCTCCGGTTTGCAGCTTCAAATCTGCCATGGCACAGCCATAATACGGTTTAATTGATCATGCTTAGGGTTTAATTGATCATGTTGGTTCCGTGGTGGTTTCTTTAATAGAAATCGGAGGGGAAACCCTCTTTTGCTAAAAAAATATGCTTAGAGTTTCCCCCTTTTATGATCACTATACGATCAGAATACGTGCTTCGTGTCATAATAACACTGCTCCACCCATCAAGCTAAACAAGCTTAGTTGTTCAAATACGAATCTGATATTATTAAAACAGAGTTGTTTAATTGGTCAGCTAAATGTTCCTAAATTAGTTTCGAAAATGCATGTTCGCCGCTCGGGTGTGTATCTCTACAGGGTGCCCACGGTGGGCCGGCCCACCCTGGGATTTTGGGTCGTCCCAGGCCCCGATTCCCCTCTGTTCTGCTGCGCGCTTCCGATCTCTACTCGCCCCCAGCCGCCTGCCTCGCCGGCGACTTGCCGTCCCCGGACGGCATGACTCTAGGAGGAGACGCCGGACTAACAGGAGGCCAGGAGCCGCTCGCCCAACAGCGTCACCGCTGCCCGGGCGCGCCGCCGTGCCTACCTTCCCAGTCCGTTCAGGGCTCAGGCGTGCAGCACCCACCAAGCCAACCCGATTTATCCTGAGATACGTCCTCAACACTCAGCAGCCACTCCTCATCACCCATTTTCTAATTGATTCATTACTCATTAGGCAGGACTGTCATTAGGGTTTGTTGTGTGCTCAGTGCTACCTACACTTAATGGTTCAGATGTATTTCGGTAATCTTTAGTACCTCTAAAGTTCACAGGGTTTTCAAAATTCCGGCCCTCGAACAGACACTAGTCATTTTGGATTGTTGGTCGTAGTGACATTGACCCAGATTACTACTGCAAGCCAGGTTTGTTGACAATTTTACTTGTCTTTCTTACTCATTCGATATAATATCCAATTATTCACGTCGATTAGTTGCAAACAATAAGTGCTAGACAAACTTCTTCATTCAGATTTTGGACGGTCTCTTACTGCAGTTACAATTCTGCATACTTGTCCTAGTAAGCTCACAAGTAAATGATTGATTCACTACATCTATGCTTGCCTTGTCATATTTGTTGTCAATATTCTTTTAGGGTGGACCACCCTGTTTCTAAATACTGGAACCGTAGACATGAGTGAATAGTATTTCTCTATGTGATCTCTTCCATCATGTGTGGGCAACGAACACTGCATTGTATAGAAAGAAAGTGTCATTTCCAGCTTTTACATAGGTTTCGATCTTTTACATGGAATACAATCTGCCTACTTGCTTTGTGTCGCACTACCAACACTCCACCCTTGAAGCTAAACATTATGCCACTCATAATTGCTTAGTTTATTTGTTCAAATACGAATTTCATATGATTCTAATGTTCCTACTTCAGTTTTGAAATGTGTGCCTGCCTGTTATAGAGACATAAGGGGTTTGTATTTCTGTGTGTGGTCTGGTCAGCACGGTTGGGGAGGTGAACTTTGCATATGCAGGGGTTTATAGGGAGACACTCTCCGAGTTGAATCCGCAATGCATTCCATAGATAATCTGACTACTTTTTATGTTTTCATGAATCTCAGATTCTGAACAGCATCATAATGATTATGAGCTTGCGCGCATGAAAAGAATAAAGCAGAACAATGCCATGGCTGTCAAACTTGGCATTAAGGGACTGAAATCAAGTCTGGATGCAATGCAATGCAAACGCTCTCCACCTACAGATTCATGCTCAGAATATGATCCTAACAGTGATTCTGAGCTAGAGGGAGACCTAAGTCAATGTAGCTCCCTAGTGGAGGAGTCAGAGGAAGATGCCCTATCTTATTCACCCATCAAGGTACTTGCTCTAACTTTCCAAGGTTACATTGCTCGCACATATCTTGCAACTGATGCTTTGCATTGCTTCTACTTTGTTGAACTGCCATTAGCTTAGTTTACACATCGTGTATGTGAATACGCCCTGCCTATCCATTTTCAGTACATATTCCATCTGTCATCATACCATATTTATCCATTCAAATGTTGTTCTTGTGTATCAGACGTTCAAAAGGAAGAGGGCGATTGCTGATCGTGGAGGAGCACAAGCAAAGTATTTGGAAAAGGTAGTGGCACCTGATAAATCAAATAGCCCATTAGGTGTAGTTGCAATATCACCTGACCCACAAAATACCCCAACTCTAGCAGACTCTAGCCCTACTACACTGGTCATTTCTGATGCCCCAACTCAGCAGACCCCAACTGCAGCAAACAGTATGATTATGCCAGTTGACATAGCACCAGCTGTACGACGCAAAACCCCCATTCCAGCAAAGAGTACACCAAATCCAGTTGCCAAATCCCTTTTCGAACCAGAGAGAGCCCCAATTGCAGCAAATAGGACCCCTGTTCCATTTCTTCCCAGTTTAGAAGACGAAGCTTATGTTGTTGTCAGGAACTTTGTGCGCATCTTTCCTTCATGGAAAGATTATACCGCAGACACAGAACAATTTCCAGTCTTCCTCCGCAACTTACGCGTAAGTAATGTACTAATGTTATTCATGGTCATTACTGCATATGTTTCTGCTGACAGAAGACACAAGATTTCATTCTTTTAAATAGGCGAGGAGCAAACTGGATTGTGATGACGAGCAAGGGTTGGTTGCGCTTTTCAAGCACTCGTTGATGAAGTATCGTTCCTACCTGAGGCAAGCGCACTTCGATGGCAAGCCTCTGAATGAAATTTCTGTAAAGTCTCCGGTGCTACATTTATCCGACGGTGACTGGAATAATCTTGTTACACATTGGTCTCGGCTGCAGCGTAAGGTACTGTCTATGATATCACATCACAATTTGAACTACATTTCTGCATTTGCCTTAATGTCTCACTTGTACGAAAACTGTTAGCAGAAGAACATTCGTTCTCAAGGGACCACAGAATCTCGCAACTATACTGCACACTGCATTGCTCTTGTGAGTACCTCTTGCCCTGTATGACCATACTTACTTTCATAGCTGTTTGATTATGTAGCATCACTGCACATGTTAGCCTCGTAATCGTCCATTTGGTGGACATTATAAGATCCGTATGGACTCTTACATAAATTTAGAATCAACCCAATGCTTTTGAAGAGGTTTAGCTCTGCAGTCCTCTTGTAAGGACTGAACGTGGTCTATCACTGTACTTACATTAACAGCTACTCCCTCCGTCCCATAATATAAGAACGTTTTGTACAGTACACCAGTGTTCAAAACACTCTTGTATTATGGGAAGAGGGATTGGTTCATTTTGTAGCATTCTGCATCTTATCTCCCTCGCCCACCATTTACTAAAAAAGATCAGATCTATATTTAATCTTACCAACAAGTAGAATACAGACAATGCCAGTGCAGAAGTGTAGCCCATTGCTCTTGTCAGTACATTTTGTCCTGTAACGCTTGTACTTCCAGGGATTGGTAGTTGATTATGTAGCATCAATCTGCATCTTATCTTCATTATCCTCTATCCCTTCCAGTATTATCATATCTATAATTACTCTCTACAAAATGTAGAGTACAGGCAATGCTTATGAAGAAGATTCTGTGCTGAAATTCTTGAGTTATCCTTCCCTTGACATGGAGAAGGGCATTATAAAGCCGGTGTTAACTGTTAATGTAAGTCAGTCCTTCTAAAGCCTTTATCCTCAACTGCTGTTTAATTTGCTCATACTCCCTATCGTTTACTGCTGTTTAGTTTGCTGTTTCTACCAAAATGCATGTTCGCAAGAACCGTAAGTTCTAAGTTTTACTTGTAAAACCAAATTCCTTATTCATACCATGCACATTACTTAATACTCCCTATATGTATGCTTGTTTTGTGGATCTATAATCCAGTGTGTGGTGAAGCAGCCCACGTTTGCACCTTGTCATCTCCTGTTTTATCTTACTGATGTGGCTGATGATATGAACAACATGCCATGCACATTATCCAAAATAGATACAATGATTTTCTTTGCCCTTCATCTATGCTTGTTATGTTGACATGGTAATCCAGTAGTGTGGTGAAGCTCCCCGCATTATGAACAATGCCAAATTATGCTATTGATATTTTGAACTTACTCTTTATTTTCTAATTTGAAATTGGATAGAATTGACAGCACAGTTATCATCTTTGTTTATACACGTGCAAAACCTGTCATCTCTCTGCTTTGTTTCAGGGTGATATGCCTGATGGCATGCACAAGTCTGCTGAAGGCTGTGAGACAAACCCAACATATATTGCAGCAAAGAAGGCAAAACATCTTGAAGATAGCGAGACAACCCCAAAGTCTTGTCTTGATGCAGTGTTCAAGTTACTTGAGACTAACAGTCAGACAAGCTCACAGAATTCGTTGTCTGAATCAGTTCGACTTCTTCAGTCCCAAGTTCTAGCAGAAAGGCATTCTGCAACTCAACTTCGACTTGAAGTCCTATCTCTAAGAAAGATTGCGGAGAACACCAATGAGAACCTCATCGCTAAACAGCTACACCTGGAAGCTATGACCGACATGCTAGGCCGGTCTCACAGCCTTGCTCAGCAGCTTGCGCAGCAGTTCCCCCGCAAGGCTAACCTTTCTTGAACTGTCTTGGAAGTGGTCTCGGTTCAGTATTATTTTGTTACGCTGCAATGGTGCCCAGTTTTTGTAATCTGCTTCTTCGTTGCGCTTTATGATCACTGGTGGCGAACTTCGATGCCCAGTGGATGTAATATACCTTAAATCCTTTATTGTATAGTGTAGGTTTATTCTTAGTTACTATGCCGTAATTTCTTTATTGTATAGAGTAGGTTTGTTCTTAATTCCTACTAGTTACTGCCATCATTCGCTATCTGAAAAAAAATCAGATGTAGTCGACCGGGCCGAAACATTCGACTCTAACGGGCCTGGTTTTTAGCGGGCCACAATTGGGCCGACCTGTGTCTTTCTTGGGCCCGAATGATTGGGGGCTTCACACATTGCGCCAGGCCCAAACTTACACCGGCCTATATTTTAGTTGGGCCTTTTGTCGACCCAGCGCTTAGTTTGGCCCAGGTAGCGTTGGGCCATTAACAGGCTGAATATTGTACTGGCCTGTTATGGCCGAGATGAAACCACGGGCCTTTAGCAGGCCAAAATGCATGTTGGGCCTCAATTTTCACTAGTCGTCGACGGGCCTTCAGCAGGCCGAAATGTAGACCGGGCCTTTTTGGGCCCAGTTAGCTCACGGGCCGTTACCAGGCCGAAACATATCTCGGGCCTTAGTTGGCCCACTGATATCATGGGCCTTTAAGAGGCCGAAAGCTTAGTACAGGCATCAACGGGCCGAATTACGCGACAGGCCTTTAACAGGCCCAAAGTCACGTTGGGCTTAACTGTTGCCACCTTTAGCACGGGCCGTTAGTGGGCCCGATGTCCCGTCGGACCATATATGGCCCATGGGCAGCATGGGCCATTCCCAGGCCGAAAGTCACACCGGGCTGAAATGGGCCCATGTCTACATCAGGCCTCTAACAGGCCGAAAGTCACTGGGCTGTAGTTGGGCCCAAATATTCGGCGAACAATTAACGGGCCAGATCTGGCTTCGGGCCGCAAATGGGCCCAAATATTGGGCGAACAATTAACGGGCCAGATCTGGCTTCGGGCCGTAAATGGGCCCAAATATTGGGCGAACAATTAACGGGCCAGATCTGGCTTCGGGCCGTAAATGGGCCTTTATTAAGCAGGCTGTTATTGGGCTGGCCCACTAGTACCTGATTAAGTACTACGGGCCTTTGACTGGGCCGGCCTTTTTAACCTATATGGGCCTCTGTTGGGCCCAGCCACGTGTCGACGTATCATAGGCATGTCTCCTCCAATGGACGGGCGACATCTGGCCCACTGACGAGCTGACAGGTGTTCCCTTCGGCCAATCAGAATTTTACACGTGGAAATTTCCCATTGGTCGGGCTGTTAACGGGTTATCGGATCCAAAACCCGGCCCGATAGCTTAACGGCGTTCCGTTACGGTGGATGCCACGTGTCGGTCACCCTTGACGAAAGCACTTCTGTGACGTGCGATTTATCGTCATGGAAGTGGACACTTCCGTGATGATAATTTTGGTAATGTCATGGAACACTTCTACGACAGCACAGGTATGACTATCTTGATTCTGTCATAAAATCGTCATGGATGTACATGCATGACAAAAAAATGCGACCTACTGTGACAAACACGTATCATCATGGAAGTGTATTTTTTTGTAGTGCAGGAGTAGGGTATTACACCGCAAGGTGGCCCGAACCTGGATAAACTACCTTGTCCGTTCTTCTTCAGTTCATCGAGCTAGGCCGTGAGATCGACGAGTTGGCAGACTGGGGAGGTTGAGTTCTTTGCACACACCCCATAGTTCGAATGTCTTTTGGGTCTGTCGAGCCCTGAATCCGACAAAATGGATGTGAAAAGTGCATTCTTAATGGTCCATTGAATGAGTTGGTGTATGTCAAACAACCTCCAGGATTCGAGGATCCCAAGTTCCCACTCATGTATACAAACTGAAAAAGGCGCTATATGGCCTTAAACAAGCCCCACGTGCGTGGTATGAGCACCTTAACCAGTTGTTGCAAGATCATGGGTTTGAAATTGGGAAAATCGATCGCACTCTTTTTACTAAGAGGGTTAAAGGGGATTTCTTCATATGCCAACTATATGTTGATGATATTATCTTTTGTTCTCCTAACAAATCTTTCAATGATGAGTTTGCAATGACCGAGAAGTTTGAGATGTCTATGATGGGTGAGTTGAAGTTCTTTCTTGGGTTTGAAGTCAAACAAAGAAGATAAGGGACGTTCATCAACCAAGCCAAGTATACCCAAGACATGCTCAAGAGATTCAAGCTAGATGATGTCAAGCCGGTCAAGTTTCCAATGCCCACCAAATGCAAACTTGACAGTGATCCCAATGGTAAAGCAGTGGATCAAAAGTTATATCATTCGATGATTGGATCCTTGCTTTACCTTTGTGCATCTAGACCGGATATCATGTTGAGTGTGGGAATTTGTGCACGGTTTCAAGCCGAGCCTAAGGAAAGCCACTATGTGGCGGTCAAGCGAATCTTTTGATATTTGGCTCATACCCCAAACTTTGGATTATGGTACCCCAAAGGAGAAAGCTTTGATCTCATTGGTTACTCGAATTCGGATTGGGCAGGAGATTGTGTGGATAGGAAGTCAACTTCCGGAGGGTGCCAATTCCTTGGTCGCTCTTTGGTGAGTTGGTCTTCAAAGAAGCAAAATTGTGTGTCTCTCTCATCCACAGAGGCTAAATATGTAGCCGTCGCAAGTTGGTGTGCACAATTTCTATGGATGAGGCAAACTTTAAAGGATTACGGTGTCACTTGTGACAAAGTGCCTCTTCTATGTGACAATAAAAGTGCTATCAAGATCTCTCACAACCCGGTGCAACATAGCAAGACGAAGCATATTGAGATATGTCATCATTTTATTCAGGATCACATCAAGCGGGGAGATATTGATATCATCTACATCAAAACTCAAGAGCAACTTATGGATATTTTCAATAAGCCTCTAGATGAAGCAAGATTTCACGAGTTAATGCATGAGCTAAATATCATTGATTTGAGCAATGTGGTTTGAATCCAGGCACACCCCACCGCACTCATCATCATATCTTATTCTAGATGTAGGTATGGACATAGGAGGAGTGTTGTTCTCTCAATGAACTCTCCCTCTGTCGGGGAAACCGAGCACCTATGCGGTCACAAGGATCCCATCTATGTTCTGGAGGGGATTAGCTGCACGAAGAGCAGGTCGAGCCATTAGCACAAAGAGCATTTTTACCAGGTTCGGGCCACAAAGATGCGTAATACCCTAGTCCTGCTTGTTTGGATATATGTGTTCTTGAGTTGTTGAACTAGCTACGGTGCGTGCTTTGTCGAAAAGTTTGAATCCTCTCTCTGTATGCCTTGGGCCTCCTTTTATATGCAAAGGGGTTGCCACAGTGTCACACAGGAGGTGGAAAGCTACAGTGATTGAGCTCATCGCTTGGTCAACATAGGACAAACGCATTTAATGTGCTGCCTACGTGTCCTATTGCTTTATCGGGGATGGCAACAGAAGCTCCTCCTTGCTCTGACACGCATCCATGTTAACGGGGCATGCAGTGCCATGCTGTCCAAGTAGCTGCTACATTGGCGCGATCGTAGAGCCTTCATGAAGATTTGCATGCCGCCATGTAGGCGTCTGCTTAGTTGGCACGCTGATCATTGCACTGGAGTGGTGGTGAGGTGGTGAAACCTTGCCGGGCGCGGGTCTGGCTGCGGCCCAGCGATCGTCCCCGGCAAGGCTTGTTGGGGGCCTTGGAGTTGTCCCCGGCAATGGCCTTGCCGGGGGTCTTCGTCTTCTGGTCCCACGTGGATATGTGGGCTATCAATCTTTATGAGGCTCTACATGCTACCAGGCACGTGCTCTCTAGATCTTGGTCGTAACATTGTTGATGGTGTTAGAGCTCTCAGCCCCAAGGGTGATGGACTTTCTGGTGATGTGCAGGTCGCCTCGGCAAGACCCTTGCCGGGGATGTTCCAGTTCGCCCTCTGCTCCTTGTTCTTCAAGTATCCTCCTTGGTAGTCTTCGTGTTTTATCTTCCTCTGCCCTGCCAAGCCCTGCTGCAGGTGTGGCTGCGACTGCCCGTGCACTAGTAAGGAGTACAGAAGTACCCATACTTTTGTACACTGATAGGAGCCCCCGGGCCTGGGCCACACATAGGCGCAAGGCGTTGTTGGGCCAGGCCCAAGGCAGTGCGTGGGCGGGCGTGGCAGAGACAGATCGCCATGATATTTCTGTCAGTTGCGCTTCCCCACGGCCCACTTTGAATGCGTGACACGGGGGTCGCGCGTGGGATGGCCTCAACATGCTTGCGTCATCTTGCCATCGGCAGTAAAGAGGCGGTTCATGCTTCCCTTATGAAAAAGAAGGAATCTGCAGGGGCACTGCTCATTTACTAAGTGGACTCGAGTCGCATCCTGCATGGCACCGTACCCAACGATCACAGGGTGGAAAACGGTCGTCCCACCTGTCCTCACGCCCCCTTCCGCTTCGCCATGTACCCTCCATGCCTTGGGAAGGGCAGGCGGTGGATGCGGAGGTCGTGGGCATTAACCCTGAGGCAGAAAACCAGGTGTTTGTTGATTGGGGGAGCGGGTTGGTTCCAATTCCCTGCGCCTCAGGAGGCCGCATTGGCCGTGCGGGGCGGCCGCCCTTTGGTCTGGGTGGCCAGGCCCTGGCCTTGCTCTTCTATAAAAAGGGAGAGGGACGGTTCTCCTCCATACTCGTCCTCCTCTCCTTCTTCTGCTTATCATCTTCCTCTCATTCACCATGGTGAAAGGACGTGCTGATGCTTCGACGGCGGCGACGAGGGCTTCTGCTAAACAGTGCGTTCCTCCTCCTCCGGAGCCTTTGGCGGCGGAGCCCGCCATGAGGGGAAGAGGAAGGGGATGAGGCCAAGGTCGTCGTGGTGCTCGGGGAGGAGGTGGACGGGGCGGTGCACCAGCTATGCTTCCGCCGGCGACCCCTCCTCCGATAGGTGGCCATGTCAGGGACCAGCCCTACGAGTTCGTCATCAGGCTATATAAGCGTGTGTGTGCAGTTGTCTCCGGCTCCGGACCCCCTTCGCCCAGGTGATGGAGCAGGACCCACCGCAGGCCTTGAGGCTTCACATGAGGAGTTGCGGGAACGGCAGCATGTGGGCTGACGTTGATTTTCCCCGCCCTCACGTCATGTACCTTCGCCAGGGGTGTAAGACTTTTTCACATGCCCACAACTAGTCGGAGGGGCACATTCTCCATTCAAGTTAATGGAGAGCGGCCTGCTCACCGTCAAGGTCTTCGGGAGCTCAGGAATCCGCTTAGGGTGCTGCGTGGAGAGTTCCACTGACGATGAAAGCTCCTCCTCGAGCGACAGTGGCGAGAAGGACAGCGCCAACAATGACTATGACAGTGGGCGGGAGGATGATGACTCCGACTCCAGCTGACCATCAGTGGTAGCACCATCATCTGCTCCACCTCCCTCTTCCTCCGGTAGCACGCCTTGTTGGGGGTCATGTTCTACTAGCTCTGGCGTTGGTGGAGGACGGGCTTCCTCGTCAAGCTCTCCATCACTGCGTTCCCCATGCCCATCACCTTTCTTCGCCTGCCATGCTTCTCTGGGTTGAGCTTGAGGTTGATCTTGCACAAATTTGCAAAGGTTTCTTCCAGGTCCTGCACGATCGTGGCCTTGTCTTTGGTTTTGACTAATATATCATCCATGTATGCTTCCATATTTCTATGGAGCTGGGGCTCAAAACCAATCTGGACTGCTCGGGCAAACGTTGAACCAGCGCTTTTCAACTTGAAAGGCATTCGTAAAAAGTAGTACCTACCACATGGGGTGATGAACGCAGTCTTTTCTTCATCTCCCTTTGTCATCAAGGAACGACTCCAGGTCGCGCCCAACAGTGGAGTCCACTATCTGGTAGATACATGGCAATGGGAAAGGATCCTTTGTGTCAGCGTTCTGGGAACGGGGGTCCCCAGACTTGCCTGCCTGCGGCCCGCGGTGTGGCTCAAGTGGTGGCCCAATGTGGCCCATCTTCGTCTGCTCAAGCTCAAGACCCTCGCGAGGGGCCAAGCTTCACTGGGCGGACGACTGAAGGCTTCCTCAGGGGCGGCCTCACCAGGCAAGCTCGCGAGGAGGCAGAGAGATCAAGGCAAGGGTACCTCGTGAGGTGCTCGTGATGCAAGCTATGACAATCGAGACCAGGCGGGCGCCAGCCAGTGCAGTGTCCTTGTTTCCTCTATTGTGCAAAGGGGGCAAGCGCAGGCGCGGAGTACTGAGGCGTCAAGTAAAGGTTACCATTTCAGTGCAACGAGACCAAGACCAGCAGAGCGGCAGGACGGAGGTCACCGTGGAGCCCAAGATGGCGTCATCACCAGTGCCTTTGGCAGCCGAAGACCAAGTTTAGTCAGGATAAGTTGTACTAGATGTTCCCCTTTGAAATGGCCGTTGTTGGCGCCCTTCCCGCTCAATATTTGGGAAGAGGACCAGGGCCTCTATATATAGGGCTAGCCACCATAGTAGGGAGGGATCGAATCCTTCCCAAGCAGAACACCACACTGCCACTAGAACATCCCTCGCGAGGCTGTTCTTCCTCTGTACTGTTCATCATCAGCCCCTGAGGCAATCCACACACCACACATTGGAGTAGGGTATTACACCACAATGGTGGCCTGAACCAGTATAAACCTCGTGTCCCTTGTGTTGTTCATCTGGTAGCTTAGATTCTCAGCGAGGCGTTAGGATGTGGATCAGTAGGGGGAAGATCTTCGCGTCCACCCCAGAGTTTGAACCTTAAGGGTTTTGCCGGAACCCCATATCCGACATTTGGCGTGCTGATGTCTACTACACAACCTTCTTCTTGTAGACGTTGTTGGGCCTGCAAGTGCACAGGTTTGTAGGACAGTAGAAAATTTCCCTCAAGTGGATGACCTAAGGTTTATCAATCCGTAGGAGGCATAGGATGAAGATGGTCTCTCTCAAACAACCCTGCAACCAAATAACAAAGAGTCTCTTGTGTCCCCAACACACCCAATACAATGGTAAATTTTATAGGTGCACTAGTTCGGCGAAGAGATGGTGATACAAGTGCAATATGGATAGTAGATAAAGGTATTTGTAATCTGAAATTATAAAAACAGCAAGGTAACTAATGATAAAAGTGAGCGTAAACAGTATTGCAATGGTAGGAAACAAGGCCTAAGGTTCATACTTAAGTTCTCTCAACAATAATAACACAGATAGATCATATAACAATCCCTCAACATGCAACAAAGAGTCACTCCAAAGCCACTAATAGCGGAGAACAAACGAAGAGATTATGGTAGGGTATGAAACCACCTCAAAGTTATCCTTTCTGTTCTATCTATTCAAGAGTTCGTAGTAAAATAACATGAAGCTATTCTTTCCGCTCAATCTATCATAGAGTTCATACTAGAATAACACCTTAAGACACAAATCAACCAAAACCCTAATGTCACCTAGATACTCCATTCTCACCTCAAGTATCCATGGGCATGATTAAACGATATGCATCACACAATCTCAGATTCATCTATTCAACCAACACAAAGTACTTCAAAGAGTGCCCCAAAGATTCTACCGGAGAGCCAAGATGAAAACGTGTGCCAACCCCTATGCATAGGTTCATGGGCGGAACACGCAAGTTGGTCACCAAAACATACATCAAGTGGCACATGATATCCCATTGTCACCACAGATAAGCATGGCAAGACATACATCAAGTGTTCTCAAATCATTAAAGACTCAATCTGACAAGATAACTTCAAAGGGGAAAACTCAATTCATCACAAGAGAGTAGAGGGGGGAGAAACATCATAAGATCCAACTATAATAGCAAAGCTCGGGATACATCAAGATCGTGCCATAGAGGGAACAAGAGAGAGAACACGAGAGAGAGAGAGATCAAACACATAGCTATTAATACATACCCTCAGCCCCGAGGGTGAACTACTCCCTCCTTGTCATGGATAGCACCGGGATGATGAAGATGGCCACCGGTGAGGGATCCCCCTCCGGAAGGGTGCCGGAACAGGGTCCCGATTGACTTTTGGTGGCTACAGAGGCTTGCGGCGTCGGAACTCCCGATCTATCTTCGTTGTTGATGTTTTTAGAGTGCGTGGACTTATATAGGCGAAAGAAGTCGGTCGGGGGGTGCTCGAGGGGCCCACGAGACAGGGGGGCGCACCCAGGGAAGGTGGGCGCGCCCTCCTATCTCCGGGCTTCCTCGAAGCTCCCCTGGCTTGAACTTCAAGTCTCCAGGGTGATATTCTTCCAAAAAATCACATTGCCGAAGGTTTCGTTCCGTTTGGACTCCGTTTGATATTCCTTTTCTTCGAAATACTAAAACAGGCAATAAAACAACAATATGGGCTGGGCCTCCGGTTAATAGGTTAGTCCCAAAAGTAATATAAAAGTGTATAATAAAGCCCATAATCATTCAAAACAGATAATAAAATAGCATGAATGCTTCATAAATTATAGATACGTTGGAGACGTATCACGCGCCAGGTAGGGGTGCACCGGAATCTTTCTTCCGCCATCCCGCGTTCCATCATTTGTTGTGTCCATGGCTGACGCTCGCCGAGCTCGTGCCGGGCGTCGGGCTGCCCTCGCCGCTCACGTCGCCCATATGGCTCCCGTCGGCGGGCCTCCCCGTCATTCCCCGTGGCCTGCCGCCCACGCCGCCACCGGCCCGGCGGGGAACGAGCAGCAGGCGTCGTTGCTGCATCCCACGGTGCGGCGGGAAGGCCGCACCGCCACCCCGTCACTAACTCTAGCTGGTTCGTCATCGGACGCCCGTCGCGCTCCCACGGACCCGCACGCCGCGCTGCTTCTGGCGCGCGAGCTCCTGCACTACCGTCCCGTCGACGACCTCTACGAAGAGTGGCTCGCTCGCATCACCGAGCTCGTTAGCGCCGCAGGGGGCTCTCCTGCGCCGTCCCTCTCGCTGCCTCACCCTCCGTCCTGCGAGGGTAATGTAGCTCCGGAGGTGCCTCCGCTGCCTCCTCCCCAAGAAGGCGCCCTGGCTCCAAAGCGCGCGGCCCCTAGACGAGACCCACCGCGTTCGGCGCCCTTGCGACAAGAAAGGTGCTGCTAAGAAATCCCACGCCCCCAAGAAGGCGCTCGCGTGCTCCCTGCACTGGTGCGCCATGATCGCATTCCTGCGCCAGCGCGTCAAGACCCTGCGCTGCCCCTGGCAGCGGCGCGCGAGGAACCCCAGGATCAAGCCCCGCGTCACCAAAGGGCTCCGGTGGCCACCGCAAGCTGCCGCGCCTTCACCACCGAGCTGTGCAGTGTAGCCTGGCCGGGCAAGTTCAAGCCGGATCTGCCTCCTGGCTACGACGGCACCGCCGACCCCACGGAGTTCCTGCAGCTCTACAAGCTGGGCATTGAAGCAGCTAACGGAGATGAAGAAGTCATGGCGAATTGGTTCCCCATGGCGCTCAAGGATGGTGCCCGCACCTGGCTCCTGAACCTGCCTCCCAACACAATCTCCTCTTGGGACGAGATGCGCACCCGCTTCATCGCCAACTTCCAGGGCACTCGCGACCGTCCCCCAGTCATGAGCGATTTGCGCCACATCAAGCAGCAACCAGGGGAGACCCTGCAGAAGTACATCTAGCGCTTCAACAACGCTCGCCTCAAGATTCCCAAGGTGACTAAGGAGGCCTTCATCTCAGCCTTCTTGGATGGCGTCCGTGACATCAAGATGAAGGTGGAACTGGCGATCCATGAAGATCTGTGCACGTCTCTGGAGCTGTTCAACTTGGCGACCAAGTGCGCAAGGGTTGAGGAGGGACGCCTCTCCCTCCTCGAGATCCCAGCCGCTGATCCTGAAGAGAAGAAAGCCAAGGCCAAGGACGTGAAGCACAAAGGAGCAGTTGTGCTTGCTTCAGAGCCGGACATGAAGCATGGCAAGGACCAACCGGAGTCGTCCAAGGGCAGCCGGTATTGCGTGTACCACGACCTCCACACCCACAACACCAACGAATGCCAAGAGCTCAGGGCCGTGCGAGAAGGACGTGTCGGCCGACGCCCCGAGCGCACCGATCGGGGCTATGCACGAGGAGGAGGAAGAGGTGGACGACGATGCGAAGACCATGGCCATCGCCAAGGGTGGCGTGACCGGCCTCGAGAGGACCGCTGGCAGGACCAGCCTCGCGAGGGGGCTTGGAGGGATCCGCCTCATGAGGATCGCCCGCAAGGCAACACATGCCTTCCTCCTCTGCCACCACCACCAAGAAGGAATGAGGACCCTCATCAGGACGAGGGGGCTGGGGGCTTCCAGGAGCCGCGTGTTATCGCTTGTATCTTGGGCGGTGCCCAGGCCCCGGCTTCTCAGTGCATCTTCAAGCAGTTCGCTCGCGAGGTGAATGCAGTTCTCCCAAAGCTCGATGCCACACGCCCTCTCAGGTGGTCCACGTGTGCCATCACGTTCAGCTCAGTGGATCAGCTTAGGTGTGCAGCAACAATTGGTGTCCTCCCCATGCTCTGTTCCCCAGTCATCAGCAATGTGCAGGTCACTAGGACCCTCATCGATGGCGGTGCAGGACTCAACGTTCTGTCTATCGAAACGTTCAACAGTCTCCAAGTGTCGTATGATCAGCTTCAGCCAACCAAGCCTTTCTCAGGAGTCACTGATGGTTCCACCACCCCGATAGGGCAGGTCCACCTCCCTGTCACCTTCGGACAGCGCAAGAACTACCGCACTGAGCTCATCGACTTCGACGTCACCCACATTCGCCTGCCGTACAATGCCATCCTCGGGTATCCGGCCCTGGACAAGTTCATGGTCGTAACTCACTATGGATACAATGTCCTCAAGATGCCGGGAAGCGGCGGAGTCATCACAGTCCCCTATGAGGAGAAGGATGTAGTGTGCTCTCTTGAGCGTGCCTTCCAAACCGCTTCAGTCGAGGATCCAGACGGCAAGAGTGGGAACCTTCCTGAGGCAGCTCCCAAGAAGAAGAAGACATCGCCTGGCTCAAGGCCTCAGGAGGCGCCACCTCCGGTGGCATTGCACCAGGAACCGCGCCCGTCCAAGGGGCGCCTCCCTCCGTCGCATAGGAAGGCGCGCCCGGCGCCCTCCTCGGGCAAGGATCGAGGGCTCTCTCCTGGAGGGCCACAGACTTTACCAAGATCACGAGGGAGGCGCTCGGGCACCACTTGGAGGCATGCTTCACGGCACGTTTCCAGCAGGAAGGCATGAGGCAAGGAGGGCCCAACCCTCAGGAGTTCATCACTAAGGTCACTCAGGAGCTGCAGGAATCGATAGTCATGCGCGACAGCCGCCGCCTACCGGGTGTAGCTCCCCATCCAGGCAAGGATGGCTGGCTACGTGTCTGCATCGACGTACTAGGGCTCAACCGAGCCACGTCTCAGGAGCGCCTCTAGCCTTCGCGCGTGGGACATTGCGAGGGTCCACCTCAAAGCTACGTTTGCATGCCTCTCGGCCTGCCGAACATGGCCGCTGCTCACCAGCGCCTGGTGCGGAGCATTCTGGAAGCTCAGGAGGCCAGGCAGTACGCGGTCCTGGCAGAGATGGAGATGGTCCTCGAGGAGCCGCCCGGACCCTTGGAGCCTTCGGAGGCTCAGGGCCCCGAGAGCTCGTGAGGATTGGCTTCTTCACCGCGCGTCGTCTGCTACTCCAACATCTCTTTGTCTGCAATGGTATCAGGTGACATCTTTCAAGTTCCATTTCAGCTGGGAGCGCCCCCGGGGCTGCATCATTCCCAGGTCGCGTGGGTCTGTCCCTGCGGCATGTATCTCTTTTGCTTATACCTTTAGTTTACCTTGCTGGGGGTGCCCCTCGGGCTGCATCATCCCCAAGCCGCTCGGGCCTGACCCAGTGGCATGTATCTTTCTTGCATCTATCTAAGTTGGTTTGCTCTTTCATGCCTAACCTGCCCGTGATAATCGCCTGCTCGATTGACACCAACCTTTGGAGTCACTTGCTCTGGCACGATGCTTGTGCATGGGTCCGTCCCTGCAACATCGACAAATCTGAACGGTCGAGCTCTGGCCGCGGCAGCACCGCAAGGCGCCACCTCACTAGGCCCTTAGTGCCCTCATCATTCCCTCGGAGCGACCAATGGCTGGCCGGCCATCGTAATGGCAACCCCTGTTTTCCTGTGTTGGTTTACAGGGGCCCTCTAAAGAATGACGTTGGGAAAGGCCTTTGCGAGTTCTCTCTCCCTTACCTGTGTGAACCGCTTGCGTGTTAAAAGGGGGCGCCTGAGCATCGCGACTCAGGGGCCCTTACTGGCTCGCCAGCCCTCACCCCCTGGCCTTGTCCATGGTATCGCGACTTGGCATACCAGCGGCAGCTGAGCTCGCTCGAGGGCCGGGACCTGAGGATGTAGAGCATGAAGGGGAGCGCGGGGGAGAGGGGTGGACCTCACGAGGGCCTGACCAGCAACTTCCTAGCTGCCGACGCACGGGTCCGGCACCTCACTAAGGAACGACTCCAAGCTCCCGAGATAAGTCACGCCCCTGGAACAGCTAGTCAACGCAACACCGAGTCTTCACTTAATGTTTCTCTATGGCGGCGATGTTGCCTTCCTTTCTTGCCCAGCGGAGGCTGCTTGAGCGCTAAAGGGGACCTCCTGAGCATCGCGCCTCGGGGGCTCTTACTGGACCTCGGGCCGCTCACCTCCTGGCCTTGACCACGGCATCGCGACCTAGCATACCAGCGACGGCTGAAGCCTGCCTGGGGACCGGGACCTGTCAGCATAGAGCTCCAAGCCCTCGTGAGGTTAGAAAGGAGGAACCAAGCCGAGGCAGGACAAGCATCGCGCACCACTTCGCGATAAGGATTATATTAATAAAAGATATCGCAGGCGCTTTACATACCCCCATGGGATATTTCCTTGATTCCTCGCAGGGAACAAAAGATGCAAATCCTAAGGAGCCCTAGCTACGGGTGCCTCTGCGGCAGACGCCATCATCAACAGTGGGCCATGTGAGGCTGGCACCAGCCCCATCCAAGTCAGCCGCGCCGGCTGCCTGATGCAGCCACCCTGCTTCGGGCGCGATGTGAGCACAGGGGCTCATAGCTATCGTCACTCGTCTCCGGAGTCACGAGAAGCTCCGGGGAGTCGTTGGACCCCCCGGCATCTCTGCTGCTGCCAGAAGAGCTGCTGGAGAAGCGGGTGGTAGGCTTGGCCCTCACCACACCAGTGCTTCAGCCGTTGTCCTCGGGGCAGCACTCCAGCCGTTGTCCTTCCGTGTTAAAGACCTTGAAGTGCATCAAGGAGGCGCCATCGTATTCAAGATGAATCACGAGGTCGCCCTCCGTTCGATAGACCTGTGCGATCTTGCCCCAGCCTCGGGTCATGTAGACCTTGCCCGGAGCGACAACCTCGACCTCCGCTCCGGTCGCGGGGATGATGTAGTCGGCGTGCTGCAGCCAGAGCTCAAGAGGCCCCCTCGGCGGCATCTCGAAGGCGAAGGAAGCAGGAAGGCGAATCCAAGAGCTTGTAGGCATGGCGGCGTGGAGCGCGAGCTCGCGAGAGAACTCTGCGGCATGGACTCCCGGGCGACGACACGCATTGCCGTGATTCGTTGGTGTCGCCGACGGCGCGGGCATTGCTGCTCAGCATCTTCTTCCCCAGGGCCCTCGTCCCGGGCGTACAAGGGCAGGGGAAACCCAGGAGGAGGCCGCTCGTACCATGGCCTCGACGTCCCCTACCGGGCAACCTCGTCATGACGGCCGAGGACTGGCCGCTTCTTCGACGGGAGCGGGACGGGCCCCTCTCAGGGGGCCTTCCCCTTCTCCTTGGTTGAGAATCGGCGGATCAGCGCCATTGGCGTCAAGGTGGAGGAGGAGCGAGGAAGAAGAGACGGAGCAAGGAGAGATGGACTGGGAAGGCTCACGCCGTTCTGCACTTATAGTCGGGAGGAGGCCAACCGTCTGCCTCCACGATCGCAGGTAATCATGACTCGTTTTGCATGCAGAGACTTGTCAGTCGGGCAGTTGCCGAGGCAGCGTGGGGAAGCAGAGACGCCCACGTCCAATCAACCACCACGCGGTGCCCAAGGCCGCAGGCTGTTGGGGCCCGTGGCGCTCCGCAATTGCCCCTTCGCTTCCCTGCTAAGCCAAGTCCGAGCGCGCCTTGGGCCCGGGGGCTACTATCGGTGTTCTAGGAACGGGAGTCCCCAGACTTGCCTGCCTGCAGCCCGCGGCGTGGCTCAAGTGGTGGCCCAATGCGGCCCATCTTCGTCTGCTCAAGCTCAAGACCCTCGCGAGGGGCCAAGCCTCATGGGGCGGACGACGGAAGGCTTCCTCAGGGGCGGCCTCACCAGGCAAGCTCACGAGGAGGCGGAGAGATCAAGGCAAGGGTACCTCGTGAGGTGCTCGTGACGCAAGCCATGACGATCGAGACCAGGCGGGAGCCAGGTGGGCGCCGGCCAGTGCAGTGTCCTCGTTTCCTCTTTGGTGCAAAGGGGGCAAGCGCAGGTGCGGAGTACCGAGGCATCAAGTAAAGGTTACCATTTCAGTGCAATGAGACCAAGACCAGCAGAGCGGCAGGACGGAGGTCACCATGGAGCCCAAGACGGCGTCATCGCCAGTGCCTTTGGCAGCCGAAGACCAACTTTAGTCAGGATAAGTTGTACTAGATGTTCCCCTTTGAAATGGCCGTTGTTGGCGCCCTTCCCGCTCAATATTTGGGAAGAGGACCAGGGCCTCTATATATAGGGCTAGCCACCATAGTAGGGAGGGATCGAATCCTTCCCAAGCAGAACACCACACGGCCACTAGAACATCCCTCGCGAGGTTGTTCTTCCTCTGTACTGTTGTTCATCAGCCTGTGAGGCAATCCAGACACCACACACTGGAGTAGGGTATTACACCACAATGGAGGCCTGAACCAGTATAAACCTCGTGTCCCTTGTGTTGTTCATCTGGTAGCTTAGATTCTCGGCGAGGCGTTAGGACATGGATCGGTAGGGGGAAGATCTACGCGCGCACCACAGAGTTCGAACCTTAAGGGTTTTACCGGAATCCCATATCCGACACTTTGGACAGGCTTTATTGATATCAGTATAGTTGATACATAGCCTCCACTTCCCATTCACCTTACGTACTATGACTGGATTGGCCAACCACGACGGGTGGAGTACTCCCTTGACCAAACCTATCGCCTCCAACTTCCTGATCTCCTCGACGACGAACTCTTGTCGTTCCAAAGCTTGCTTTCTGACCTTCTGCTTGACAGGCCATGCATGGGGGCAGACATCAAGATGGTGCTCAATCACCATCTTGGGAACGCCGAGGATGTCGGATGCTTTCCATGCAAACACGTCAACATTCGTCCGCAGGAAGGCGATGAGCGTGTCTTCCTATTTG